>NW_024373256.1:535218-546538 GCF_014805655.1 Passer montanus
GGCCGGGCCGGGCGGGAGGCGGCGGGCGCGGAGCCGGCCCCGGACACGCTGCGGGCGGCGCTCCGGGGCCGCGTCCCGTGGGCCCGGATCTTCCTGTCCGCTCCCCGCAGGTGCCGAGGAGCCGGGCATGGAGGCGGAGGCGCAGGAGCTGCCGCTGGGCTGCGGCGGAGGGGGCGGCTCGCCGGCGGCCGGGAGGTCCCCGGAGGGCGAGGAGCGGCGGGAGCCCCCGCAGGCGTCTGTCAGCAACGGCGGCGGCGAGGAGAGCGGCAGGGAGCTGGTGGAGCTGAAGGTGATCTGGAACAAGAACAAGTACGACGTGAAGTTCTGCCTGGACAGCACGGGCGCCGAGCTGAAGCAGAAGATCCACTCGCTGACAGGTGCGTGCGGCCGCCCCCCCCCGCGCCCCCTGCCCGCCGCTGCTGACCGCTCTGCTTGCCCCTAGGCCTCCCGCCCGCCATGCAGAAGGTGATGTTCAAGGGACTGCTGCCCGAGGAGAAAACCCTGCGGGAAATCAAAGTCACCAACGGAGCCAAAATAATGGTCGTGGGCTCCACCATCAACGATGTGCTAGCAGTGAATACGCCCAAAGAAGCTGCTCAGCAGGAGGTCAAGGCTGAGGAGAACAAAAAGGAGCCGCTTTGCAGACAAAAGGTAATGAATGTCTCAGTAATTGCTGCTGTGGGAGAGTAGTAGGATTTATGTGGGTCTTCTGCAGGCACCTGTGGGTCCTGTTGCTCCTCAGATCAGCCTGGGGGTTCATTTCTGGCAGCTCAGCCTTGGAAGGGCTCTGGGCAGGGGAGTAGCACAGAGCTGTTTAGTCCAGCAGGGACTGGGGCTCTGCAAGACACTGCTTGTGGTGCCAGGCACATCCACACACTTTGGTCAAAAACTGGAGACATTTGATGGGGGTTAGTGCTAACACAGCCCAGATTAACTCTGTCTAAAACCTAACTGATTTTTATTGGCACAAAAGAATTTGGTCTCCAAAAGCTGGTCAAAGCAAACACCAAGAAAGCAGTTCCCTCAGCTGTCCCAGCCCTGACAGGGCTGTGGGTGTTGGATTCTCCTCTCACACCTTGTGGCACAGTGCATGGGGCTGCTTTGGTGGCTGCTGAGGGATTGCCAGCTCAGGGTGTTACCAGCCATGTACCTTCCTCAAAATAAACTTGGTTAAAAATAATTAGTGCTTGCATGAAGCATGCTGATGGTTTTCTGTGATTTATCACAGTTCCCACTCATTTCTTAGGGGTGCTCAGCCAGGTACAAGCTGTGGGTGTGCATTTGAAAGTTACCTGTGCTCTGCTCCGTGCTGGCTTGGTGCACTGGGTGTGACACTGCATTCTGCACACATGTATTCACCTGTGTGCATGTTTGAGAAGGCTGTTATCCTTGGTGTTGTCTTGGAGTCCCACTTATTTTGCTATTTCTCGAGGGCACCTTGGGAAGTGCCCACTGAAGTTTGAAGGTGACCAGTGCCTGTGCACAGCCCTCAGCTGTGTCTCAGAGCCATTGGGATGTGGTCAGGGGACAGCTGGAAGTACACTGCAGACTTGGCAATGTTCCTGTGAATTTAATTTCTGTTTTTGTGTTGCAGCAACACAGAAAAGTGTTGGACAAAGGAAAACCTGACGATGTGATGCCTTCTGTCAAAGGCGTGCAGGTGCGTGAACGAGGGCTCCACACACTCGGAGTCACAAGAGACTCCTGTGTGCTTTGAGAGCCCTCCCCACTGGTTCAGTGGTTTGTTGCTGCAGCAGAAAGCTGCAAGGATGGGTTTTTATGCTAAAAAAGCTGAGAGCTTGTTTGGTGCCCAGCCTGGCGTGACTGGCTGTGTCTCTTGCAGGAGCGGCTGCCCACGGTGCCGCTGTCCGGCATGTACAACAAGTCAGGGGGCAAAGTCAGGCTGACCTTCAAACTCGAGCAGGACCAGCTGTGGATTGGTACAAAAGGTGAGCACCTCAGCCTCGGGGGTCAGCAGTGGTGACTGGGCTGTGACTGAGCTGTGTGACCTACAAAAGCTTCTGCTCTGACTAAACTGTGTTTAGGGAGTGATGTTGGTATTGCAGCGCTTCAAAAACTTTGTTTCCTTTCCTCACGTGCCATTCTCCCAGGGCATTGAATAGTACTTGGTAGTCCACATCAGTTCCTGAAAACCTGCAGTTCAGTGGTGTCAGCAGAGTAATGGTCCAATGTTTCTGGCTCCAAGTGTAAATGATGGTACTGAGCATTTCTGGCACTGCTCAAAGCACTCCATAAGCAGTGTGGGTTTGATGCCAGCAGTACACAGGGCCCAATGGCTTAGCCAGGACTGGAAGGAAAACTCAGAGCTGGGGTAGAAACTGGGAGTGTTGGCATCTCTGGCACTCTCTGTCTTTCCAGCTGAAATGATGTGTGTGTGTCTTGTCTCAGTAATGCACAGCTGTGGTGCTGTGCAGAGGCCTTGGTGTGCAGTGGTGGGTGCTGCCAGGAGGAGCTGGGGGTGCCGTGCCTTGCTGAGGGTGTCTGTGTCCTGGCTGTGGCTGGGATAGTTAGTTCTCCTCCCAGGAGCTGTTTTGGCTGGGGGTGGGAGCAGTGCTGATAGCAGTGGGTGTTTTGGTTGTTGCTGAGCTGTGCTTCCCTCGGTCAAGGACTGTTTGGTGTCTCAGCTGCTGCCTGTGGGGAGGCATGCAAGGAGATGGCAGGGAACTGGCCAGAGCTGGCCAAAGGAATGTTTCCCACCACAGAGCATCATGTCCAGTATAAACTGGGGGCAGTTGGTTGGGAGGGACTGGTCACTGAAGGGGGACAGGCTGGACATCAGTCAGCAGTGGGGAGCAGCTGTACTGGGCATCACTGGTTTCTCTGGAGTTTCTTCTTTTTTTTTTTTTTATTACTATTATTACTACCATTAGTAGTAGTAGTATATTTTATTTCAGTTATTAAACTGTTCTTAGCTCAAACCATGCAGTGTTTACTTTTTTCCCAGTGCTCCTCCCCATCCCAGCAGGGCAGGGGGAGTGATGGC
Organism: Passer montanus; assembly: GCF_014805655.1. Lineage (NCBI taxonomy): Eukaryota > Metazoa > Chordata > Aves > Passeriformes > Passeridae > Passer > Passer montanus. The sequence continues at coordinate 538,223 of NW_024373256.1, forward strand.
TGCGTGGTGCTGAATTGCTGGCTGGGGCTGAAGGGGACACTGGGATCCCCACCTGCCAGGGAAGCTGTGCCCCTTCAGTTTGGCTGGGCTGGGCAATACACAGTGATGAGCAAAGGGATGAAGGTGCTTGCTCACTGTCCCAGTAAGGCAGCCTGACTGGGTGGTTATCCTGCCTCCAGCCGCTACAGTAGGTCCAAAGTAAGCAGAAATACCCAAAGTTTTTGACCCTTTCTTTGTAGGACAGACTTGACTGTGAAGATTTTTTCTGGCTTTAAAACCTCTCTTGGTGCCAGTTGCAATTATTCCCTCCTGGGCAAAGTGATGGAGCAAGGCATTGGGGGTGTTTTTAACTCTGTAGGTTGGGCAGGCAGATTTTTCTATTTCTGATCCCAGGTTCTAAATCCATGCTTAGTATCTAGGTGATTAATCTCTTCCATCACCCCCCAGATGAGTTTTCAAGTATAGTGTTTCTGAGGTGTTCTACATGGTATTGCTTAAGCTGTGAATTTGATTCTTCTTGTAGTCATGTGTTTGCTGTAACCTGTTTCCCTGCTGCCCCGAGTTAGCAGCAGCTTGCTGCCTCTGGGGAATGGTTGTAATTGCTGGCTGTTACTGGGAAAAACTCCTTCCTCCTCTGGGAAACCCATGACAGAGGCCAGCAGGTAAGGGCTGGAGTAAACACCTCTGGGTGTGGGCACAGCTTGTCACCTGCTGGCCCAGGAGAGCTGGAGCTGGCTCTTACCCCCAGCCCTGCAGCCCCACAGGGGCTTTGTGCAGGTGGTTGTAGTCTGAAGTGTGGCACAGGCAGCTGTTCCCCAGTTGCTCAGTGTCACTTGCACAGAGGCATGGATAATGGGATTTGTCTGTTGCTGGGATACTCAGAGCAGAAATGTATTTGGGGGATGCTAAACAAGGGCAGAATGGGGTTTTACCTCATGAGTGAAGTCACAGGTCTGAACAGGTAGTTCAGAGTGAGCTCAGTTGCGAGACAGAGAATATCTTTCCTTATATCACTGGGTTTGTCTCCCTGTGTGCTTTCTGTAGGTAGGTTTGAGGTTTTTTGGATCACAAATTAAAGAGATCTATCTCAAGAACTCAGAGTTCAGTTTCTCCTTTGTAAAGTGTTTTGGGTATTCTCTGTCTTGTATCAGAGAAGATAACTGTTGGCTGCTGCTGGGTGCTTGAAGGGAAAAGCAGGACCTTGGAACTGAGTGTTCAGAAAGGAGAGAGACAGAGTTGACAGGAAAGCTCTGCCCTGGACCTTTGTGGCTCTTGTCATTGCCTCTGGCTGCTGACATTACTCTGCCATGTAATTGTAGTCTTTTTGGGGCTTCAGCTTCTCTTACTGGTTTCTTTCCCTTTTTTCTCTGTTATATTCCCTTCCCTGTGCTTCTCTGCACACTGCCTCGGGGTAAAGCCTGGCCTAAGCTTTCAGAGTTAGGACAGTGTATCTTTGGCAGCTTTCAGGCTTGCTGTTGAGAGTTCCATGTAATCCTTGGTACTCAGTCCTGAATATTCCCACACCTGGACTGGATTCCACGGGATGAGCATCCCTGCTGCTCCAAGGGGAGTTCCTCATGGGAAAACATTTGGTAAAGCCCAGGATTTCCCATCACTCAGTCTGGGCCCAAATGATGAGCACTGAAATACTTCCTGTGGTGCAGGGGAACTGTGTGATCCAGTTTTGGATGTCTGGGGGTTGTGGTGCTGCAGCACCACGTTTTGGGCAGCAGGTATCCAAAACTCACCTGGAGGGGAGACTGTTGACCTGAGGAGATTTTGGCATTAATGGAGGTGGTGTATGAAATGAATATGAAATACTGCTTCCCCGCATGTCAGAAATAATACTTTGATCAATTTTAATGTAGAGAGAACAGAAAAGTTACCCATGGGGTCCATTAAAAATGTGGTGAGTGAACCTATTGAAGGCCATGAGGATTATCACATGATGGTGAGTAACAGCTCTGCTTTAATCATATCCATCTGATTCCTTCATGCAGCACACACTGCTGAGGCTGCAGCTCAGAGCAGGCTGGCTTTGGTTCCAGCCTTGTGGAGATGGGACATGGGCTCCTCTCACACTGTCAGTACTTTGGGTCCAAATTGAATATCTGCAGCTGTGTGCAAATCCAGAGTGTTTTGACACAAACATGAAGTGCTGAAGCATTATTTTGTACCTTCTGACTGTGACAGTGTTAAACCAGTAAACATGCTCACAACATGATTTCTTAATGGTAGGGATATTTTTGGTACCTGGTTTAATTTCTAGATTCTGGGGTATTTATATAAACAACAGATCTTGATGGAGGTTAAGAAAAAAGGATTTGGATGCTGTAATGTCTTTTCACACCTGTAATTTTCTGAACAACTCACATGGGATCTAGCAAAGTTATATTTCAGAAGAGAACTAATGCTAATGTACTGAAATTTTGGCTGTTTATTTTAATCCATGGGTTTTTTTAAGATCCTGCTTTTCAAAGTACAGTAACTAACTTCTGACATTGAAGTTCTATAAAAGTTTGTTTCCTTCTTTAGGGGGAGGAAAGGGAAATGTATTTCCTTAAAGTCATGGCCTGCAGGAGGGTGCTGCTCTAGTCTCTGTCCGAATACTTGATTTTTGATCACCCGTGTGAGAAGGTTCTCTTCAGCACATGTTGCAATAAACTTACCCCAGAGCAGGGGCAGAGGCTCTGGCATGCCGTGGTGCCCCTCTCCTGGGCACAGGAGAGAAGTTGAGAATAGGACATTATGTCTAAATATAAAATCCTGTGACCATAAAAGCATGGTCACTGTCTTGTTTAGATCCTGTTTGGCTTCTCAGCTCTGACGTTTCTTTAGAGACTCTGAGTTATGCTTCAGGCTGTCCCCCAGAATAATTCCCTCATGTTCTTGGAACTGGCCACGAGTCCAGGAGTTCTGGTTACTGTTGTGATGTTGTAAAAGGAAGAGCTCCTGGTTTCCTCAGTGCTCTGCAGCTTTGTTCTCTGCAGAGCTCCTTTAATTGCCCACCAAAGAGCTGTGGAATGCCCGAGTGCTGCAGGGAGCAGCAGGTGGGACAGGCTGGTCTGGTTTGGCAGTGGATGAGCTGTGCCTGTCCACTGGGAGCAGCTCTTTGTTCCCGTGTGTAAATGTTGTCATTTTTAATTGCAGGCATTTCAGCTGGGCCCAACAGAAGCATCTTACTACTGGGTCTATTGGGTCCCAACTCAGTATGTCGATGCAATCAAAGACACGGTGCTGGGGAAGTGGCAGTATTTTTGAAAGCACGCTCACCTCTGGCACAGGAAAATGACACAAATCTAAGGACACTGCTGGGAGAGGCCTCCAACATCCCTGGATGTGACAGTCCTGGAACTTATTATTAAAACATGCTAAACGAGGCATGGATGGAAGCCAGAGGTGATGTTCTTTCACCATTAGTTTACTTTTAACTTAAAGATTTCACCATCCCTTTTCTGCAGTCAGCTTCAACCATATTTAAAGCAAATACAATGGAAATCAATAAATCTTAATTCACAAAATATTGTGTGTAATACACTTAAATCTGCTGAGAGTTGATCTTCCAGTTTAGTTTTAAAAAGAAAATATTACAATGTATTATTGAGGATTTTTTACATGGTTTGAACAAAACCAAATATTTTCATAATCTCTCAGTTATCAGCATTAGACTTACCTTAGTTACTGTGTGTGACTGGGACTTTGAGGGCAGATTTTAAGAGCTAACTGTAGCAGTGCACAGCCTCGCTGTTGGGTGAAGCCATATCCCATGCCCTCCAGGGCAGCTTCCACTCCTTGGTAGCAGAACTAATTCTTTGTTTGAACCCAAAGATGCCCTGCTGGTTTGGGATTTTCCTGGCCTTTTCCCGGGTCTGGCAGCTCCAGGCTGTTCTGTGTAGCGTGTTTGGAGCAGGTGAATTCTGCAGGGATGTTTTGTGGTGGTGACCCGGTGCTGCTCCCTCTGGTGCCCGGTCAGTGCTTCACCTCCTGCCTGGGCTGCTGCATTTTGGGAGCATTGTCTTGCTCTGCATGTTGCAGTCCAGGATCGTTCTGCAGCTGCTGCGCTGACACTGAGCTGTTGGACTGGAACACCCTTGTGCTGCTGGTGTGAGCAGGGGACACAGTGACAGGACATGGATGGAAACACCGTCACGCTGCCTGGGAGCAGGGCACACAGACCTCCCAAAGGGAGGGAGCCACAGAGACCTGCACCTGCTGGGCTGGGGCAGCAAGGAAGAGAGAAGCTCAGATGCTGTTTTGGATTCTTAATCACAGCAGCAGTCTTTTGTGAGCTGGATTTGAAAACTTGTGGTGATTGAATTCAGTGAGTTGTACTTTAGATTAACTGTCCAGCAAGTAATGTTTTGAAATGTAAACACCTTCCAGCTTTTCTCCTGTTCCAGTTCACAAGAAGCCCTCACGCCTCATTCTGTCAGAAGGAACGTGCTGTGCCTGGGGCTGTGGTGCTCTGTGTGTCATGCCAGCCATCCATGTGCCATTTCTCTCAGGTGTTCTGAACGGAGCCCTCAGCCCTGCACAGGTGCCAAGCCCAGAGCAGGTGGCATTGTGCAGCCAGGCTGGAGCAGCTCACACATCCAGCTCTGCGTCAGCACTGGGGCTCAGTGCTGCTCCGTGCCAGCTCAAAGCCATGCAGAAACAGCCTTGCAGGAACAGCTAATCTGAACGTGTTCCATGTCCACTCTTCCCACTCCTTGAGCAAGAGCCCAGTTGAAGCACAGCAGTGCAAATTCCCAAATGAGTATTTTTTTTTTTACTTTTATTTTACTTGAGAGACTGGAAAACACATTGGCTTTCTGGTAGGTGCTGAGGTCACATATTTCCCTGCAGCCTCTAGATAGCAGCTTGTAGTTTGTATTTTCTGTTTGAGCAGCCACACAATCTGAGTTTTAAAGGTGTTTCATATCCTGCATTAAAAGAGATGTGCTTGTTAGTCCTGTAGCTTGGGGTATTTCCTTTCTGTGTAGCAGCCAGCAGCAGTGTGTCCTGGAGAGCTGTGTCAGCTCCCTGGCAGTCCCCTGGAGCAGTGGGGGCAGAGAGGAGCTGGCCTGGCTTTACTGGAGGCAATGTCCTGGGTGAAACACAGCCATCACACTTGTGATTTCCTAGTTGTCAGTCCTGCTGTTAAGGCTGAAATGAACAATCTGTTACCTGGTGGAAGGTGTGGGCACTACAGGATAAAGCAGAGGGGTGACACTGGCTCTTTCTGTCGCCTGGGGCCACGTTGGCACTTGGCACCGTGCTGGTTCTGTGATGATCAGCTCCCATTTGTTCCTCAGCGTGCTCAGACCTGTCTGTGCATCTGTTTGTGTTCCGTTTCCTTTCCTGTTCCTTCGCCCCCTTGCTGCTGGGGCGGGCAGGAGCAGCTGTGGTGCCCTGGTGCCCGAGTTCCAGCTCCTCCCCAGCTCCTGGGGCTCCTGTGCAGGACGCAGCGGCCGGGTGAGTAACTCTGGGGTGAGCAGGGACAGGGCAGTGTCACACCCCGTGCCAGGGGCACAGCTGCTCTGTCCTGGGCCACGTACAGCCCTGCAGCTCCAAGGAGACTCAGCACAAACCCCTTGGTTACATACAAATATTAAACATGAAGAAAATACTACACACTAAGAAAATGTGATCCTGTTTAGGTGCTTCCTTGCAGGTTGGATTTGATTGGAAAAATTAAATTGTCTCATTTTTTTGTTCTGTGTGCAAAATTTGAATTAAAATACAGGAAAGTGACTTATAAATGCTTTAGTTGGCGTTTGTTGGTTCGATATCCCAGGCTTGTTGGGACCTCTTTGAAATGAGTATTCTAGTTGAAATTAGCAGCACTGTTTTAAGATCCTTTCTCTTTGGGAATGATGTGCAGTTGTGTATGTTCTGGCATACACCAGTTTTTCCAAGGCAGTTACTGACATTAAGAAACACCCTCTTTTTAGTGGGATAGTGCCACAGTTGCCTCTCAGCATTGCCTGCCTCTCTCTTGGCTTTGGATTTTGCTCTCTGGTCACTGTGACCATCCCAAGGCAGACTCAGCATAACCAGTGGTCACAGGGAGGAGTTTGGTCCTTGGTGAGACACAGTGTGTGAGTAAAGTGTGAGTACACTGGGAACGTGGAGTTGGTGATAAAGATGATTCTGCTACCAGTGCCAGCTGCACAGATGTGTATTTCTGTTAAATCACAGCTTAACAGGGTGCTCTCAGCAGTGAATGCTTCCTGCTGTGTCTAGGTGTGATTCCCTGGGAGTGTTTTCTGGGCTTGCTAATTGCAGGTTAAAGTATTGGTGAGGCAAATGCAGGTCCCTGCAGGACACAGCTGCTGTTTTTTGTTGGCTGTGTCCCCTCCTTGCTGACATCCTGGGATTCCTCCTGCCAGTCCCACAGCTCCCTCCCTGCCTTGTTCCATGAGTATCACAGCTCACCTGTGTGCCATCCCTTCCCCCTCTCCATGCCCAGCACTGCAGGTTTCTCCTCCTCTGCTTGTCCCAAGTTCAGTATTCTTTCCTCTGTTTGTGCATCCCCAGTGAGCAGTCCCAGGATCACTGCTTCCTTGGCAATGCACAAGTGTTGTTGCTCAGCCTGGTTGGGGTTTGAACAGAGGCTGTCTTGCATGCAGAGCTTGTGTTACTCACATGGTTTCATACCAAGTTTAAAGTAAATTATTAATTTCCATTATTGATGTTGATGAGGAATGTGTAACTACAGTCAGGGTGTTCTGGTGATGGGAGGGAGCAATCTGGATTCAAAGGAAATAAACTGTCACCACCACCTCACTGTGCTGGTGCCACACACACCCTGCCCAGCTTGCACCTGCTCTAAGGGCCAAAGAGAAACAACTCCCTGCTGCTGCAGTGCCAGGGTGGGTCTGCTTGCACCCCTGCCCACAGCCAGGTCCTGACCCCACGGCACTCCCTGCTCCCGCCCTTGCAGGGCTTGTTTCCAGGCTCCCCTTCGTTTGCTTTCCGTCCTTTGTTACTTGGTTTTTCCAGCGGGGCCGTTTTCACCTCAGTTCTGTCCAGCAGCCTCTCCCACCTGTGGCAGTGAGGCGGCTGGCACCTTGTTTTGTTCATGTCCTTGTCACCGGAGGGGAGCGGGGACCAGGAGAGCCCTAGCAAGGCTTGTATGAAACGTGCCCATGTTACCTTCCAGCCAAGGACTCGCCTTGGAGCTCATGGAAGTTCACTCTGTCTTATCCATACTCAAAGCGATTCATTCTTTGGTTTTATATTTTAAAAAACCAACTTAGATATTTGTGTCCACTGCAGATTTATTTTAAATGGAATATGTGAGTACCATGTATTATGGTATTTTTAAATAATCTATTGCCTATTTTGGGGGGAGGGAGATGACAAATATTTAGTCTTAGATTTGCACTGCTGGATTTTTTTAAGTGTAACCTTGACTGGTTATCCTGGTGTTTTATTCTGTAAGATTAGTCTTATGAATTAAAGTTTGATAATTAAGTATTTCTGTGTTTGAGTGTTTCAATGTTCTGTATGTACTGCACGAGCAAGCATGAGCAAAGGGTTTGTAGTGAGTTTCTTTGCAGGAGGATGGACACAGGTCGAAGCTCAGGGGACCCCACACTTCGTGACACGTCACACGGTGGGGATTTGGGTTCTGCTGCCCCGTGCCACTGCACACGCACGGGCTGTGAATTACGGGATGGTCTCTGCCTCCCTGCCCAAAGCCGGGCTTTAATCTGCCCTTGCCCCGAGACTGGCCGGTCCTGCTGGGCTGGGCTGGGCTGGCTGCGGTGTCAGCCCCTCTGGCATGGAACAGCCCGGCTGTGCTGGGAGCAGCCCCAGCGCTGCGCGTTCAGCACGCTCGGGATGCCGTGCTGAACCGGCCTCCGCCCTTAGACACCTCCTGTCCCCAGCCGAACCCCGTCTGACAGGGCAGCAGCCCCGGTTTGCTGGGTGCTCCCAGCGAGTGCCCCGGCGGTTCCCGCTGGCCGTGCTGTGCTCTGCTGCCCGGTGTGCCCCGGCGGTGCCCGGTGTGCCCCGGCGGTTCCCGCTGGCCGTGCTGTGCTGCCCACTGTGTCCCGGCGCTCGGTCCCGCACTCCGTCAGGCGGGGTCCCAGCGCAGCCCCCGGGCAGAGCTCCCGGCACACGGAGGGCGGCAGGAGCGTTACCGGCGAGAGCAGCAGTCCCCGGCTCGGTGCCCGCGGCCGGGCAATGCGGGCCGTGCGCTGCCCGCGGGGGCGGCTCCTCCGGCGGGGCAGGCGGTCGGGAACCGGAGGGAGCGGGGCGGGGAGGCCGCGGGGTCGGGGTGCGTGTGCGGAGCGCGGGGGGGCGGAAGCCGCGTACGGGACCCGCCCC
>NW_024373256.1:546576-568960 GCF_014805655.1 Passer montanus
CGCGGGGGCTCCGGGGGGCGCGCCGGGGGCTCCTGCCGCCGCTCCTGCCGCTGCTCCTGCTGCTGCTCCTGCTGCTGCTGCTCCCGCCGCCCCCGGCACAGGTACGGCCGCGGCTGGGAGCGGGGGTGCGCCAGGGTGGGACAGCGCCCGGAGGGGACACTGCGGGGGGACAGCGCGGTGCCCGCGGGGCTCCCGGTGCTCACCGTGCCCCGCGTGTCCTGCGGGAGCGCACGGCACTTGGTGCCCGGGGTGTGCCGGGCCCTCCGCGCTCGGGGCGGGAGCGGGTGGCACCGGGCAGCGGGGCTCGCCCCTCGGCCGGGGCACCCGCGAGGTGTTGGTGGCGAGAGAGGGGCCGTGGTGCCCGCGGGGCCGGGATGCTGCCGGGGGGCTGTGCGGTGGAGCGCCGGGCTGTCACCCGGAGCGGAGGTTGTTCTCCATCCTCGCCCCAGCGCCCGGCTGTGGCCGGCAGCGGTGTCCCCTTCCCGGGGTGCCCTCGGCCCCCTCCCGCCCGCTCCTGCCGCGGAGCTGCTGCCTGTCAGGGTGGTGCCTTCGGAGCCGGATCCAGCTCCTGCAGCTGGTGGCGGTTCAAGTGGATAGGCAGCGTGCCAGGGTGGCTTTGGGTTACACGGCTAGAGCTGCTTCAGCGGAGGAAGCAGAGGATGCTGGCACCGAGTACTTGGCCGTCCCTCCCTATCCATCCTTGGGGAAGTGAGTGTGCCCCAAGCCCACGGCTGAGCTCGGCCCCAGCGGCATCAGTGCAGAGCCCGGAGTGCTGTGGTGGAACCTCGGCAAAGCGCGGCTCCTGGGACCAGCCCCTGGGAACAGCCACACTTGTGGCTGGGGCTGGGACCAGCGGGAGGCTGGCAGCTCCCAGGCATCCAGTGCTCCCAGTTCTGCCCATGGTGGTTTACGGGGAGCACGCCAGGCAGCCTGGCCTTTGCCTGAGTGCCCTGGCACCAAAACACTTGCAGAAGGGATGGAAAAACCCCAGTGCTTCGGGGGGAAGGAAGCAGAGAGCCCTGACAGCTGGGGGGGCCCGGCAGTCTCAGTTTCCCCCGGGCAGGTGGGAAGAGCACACTGCAAGAGCCCCGTGCCGGCCAGCCTGGCACGTCCCCAGCCGGCAGCAATGCCACTGCATGGCCAGAGGGGCTGCAGGAGCCCTGGTGGGGAGCAGGCCCCTGCCATGGCCTCTGGGCAAAGCCAGGGCGGGGAAACTCACTCTGACCTCACCTGAAAATTAAGCAAAAAGAAGTGCAAATAAAAGAACTGGGCTGGAAGCGAGGGCGGGGAAACTCACTCTGACCTCACCTGAAAATTAAGCAAAAAGTGCAAATAAAAGAACTGGGCTGGAGGCATGGAGATAGAGGTGCATTGTGAGGGAGATGGTGTGTGCTCCTGTGCTTTGTTGCAGCTGAAGGAATCTCCTGGCCCTGCCGTGCCACAGTCACTCTTGTACTGCCAGGTTCTGCTCTGCAAATGGTCTCAGACTCACATGCTGGCTGGGCACAGGCTGCTGGCTGGTCCCTGCTCCACAGCCAGGACAGCCCCCGGGACAGGCTCTGCCAGCTCTGCTCCCAGAGCAGCGAGGGGACTACTGAGGGGCTGGGCTCCAGGGGTGCCCTTGTGCCTCTCACGCTAATCTGTGGCCAGCCAGGGGCTCAGGCACTGCTGCCAAACCCCTGGCATCAGGGAGTGCCAGAGCCATGTGGGGCCCGTGCTGTTTGCCCATCCCTGTTTGCTGACAGGGTGAGGCTGGCGTATGTGGCACTGGCTGAGCTGGCACTCGCTATGCAGGCGCCATACGTGGAAGCAGAGCTCGTCTTCCCAGGTGAATTTGCAATTACTTCCTCAATGTCAGGTAGCTGAAACCTGCAGCTCTGAAGGCCTGAGCAAGCAATCATCGCTTCTCTGGCATGAAAAGTCACCAGACTTGTTTGTTTCTGGAAGGAGCCGATGGTCGGGCTGCTCTTGTCACCTTTAGAAAGGCATCCAGGGTTGTGACTGGGAACAGCCACACTGCAATTCATCCCACCTGTGGGAAAACTTGTTCCAGGGAGAGGAGGGAGAGGGAAGGCTGCTCCAGCCCCAGGATGGCCCTGGTGGGATGTGAGCCAGGGGAGCCAGGGGCCGTAGCTGCGGGTGGTGTGGTCACTGAGGGTGCAGCTGCCCCAGGAGCTGAGCTGCACAGAGGAGCCGGGCTGGGGGATTGTTCCCCAGTCTGGCTGATCTCTTGAGGGTGGTGTGTCTGTCCTAGAGCCTCAAAGGTGGTGCTGTGACTGTCCCAGAAACACTGCTCTTCATCTCCACACTGGATGGGAACCTCCATGCCGTCAGCAAGAGCACAGGGGACATCAAGTGGACCCTGAAGGATGGTGAGTAGTGACTGGGGGGAATTTCTTACAGCCTAGCTCCTGGAGCATGTTTGGAGTTTGGGAATGCTCCCCTGGCCTGGCTCTTGCTGGATGGGCTCCGGGCTGCCAGTGCCTCCAGCCCTGGGGTGCACTGCCAGCCCTGGCCCCAGGCACAGCTGAGCACGGATGAACATCTGCCACTGGTGTCTCTGTTGGCTCTGAAAGGCAAACGGGCTGCGTGGCTGGGCTGGGTGGCAGTGCCACGCTGGGTAAACAGTGCTGCTGTGCTGTCCCACTCACAGGAGCGCTGCTGATGTGGCCTCTCACTCTCTGTTTCAGATCCCATTCTGCAGGTGCCGGTCTATGTGGCAGAGTGAGTGTCACCCCCGCTGGGCAGTGCAGAGGCTCCCTGATAGCTGATGGAGCAACAGCAGGAAAGGGAACCACAGAGAAATGAAATGCCCAGCCCGTGCTGTGGCATCACCTAACCCTGACCCTGGTGCTGGCACTTGGCACATGGTGATGAGGAGGAGCTGGCACCTGCTGCACAGCCGAGGAGCTCTCAGCTTGACTACACACACCAGCACGGAGAGAAATAGAGGGAAATCCTCCTGATAGCTCAGGGGCAGGCGGGGCAGCAGGAGCTCCTTGAGACAGGCAGGGCATCCACCAGCCTGGGGGTGGGCACTGGGTGGCTGTGGGAAGTCCCAGGACTGACCAGAGTGGGATTTATCTCCTGCCAAATCCAGTGCTGCAGGTGCCCAGGAAAGGTCAAGTCCTGCAGAGACTCACCCCAGAGCAAACTGCTAGAGGGGATTCTGCAGTGTAGCCACTCTGTGTCCCTGGAGGTGCCCAGGGCAGGGGGTAGCTCATGTTTTATCCTTCTCTCGTGCTTTCCAGGCCAGCATTCCTTCCAGACCCCAATGATGGCAGCCTGTATATCCTGGGAGGAAAGAACAAAGAAGGCTTGATGGTCAGTGGGGCTGTGGGCATCCTGTGAGCCCCTGGGGTGCCCTGGGCTGCAGGGGTGACTGTGCCCTGCCCCTGTGTTGCAGAAGCTGCCGTTCACCATCCCGGAGCTGGTGCAGTCCTCGCCGTGCCGCAGCTCGGACGGGGTGCTCTACACGGGTACGGGCACGGGACGGCGCTGCCCGGGGCCCCGGAGCCCTGCAGGGCTCAGCAGGGCCTCAGCGGGAGCTCCGGGGACAGCGGGCTGCAGGGCTTGCAAAGAAGGCATTTTCCTTCTCAGGGAAGAAGCAGGACACCTGGTTCATTGTGGACCCCAAGTCAGGGGAGAAGCAGACCACCCTCTCAACAGAGGCCTGGGACGGTCTGTGCCCATCCAGCCCCCTGCTCTACATCGGACGGACCCGTAAGTGCCCCCAGCGACCACCTGGTGACAGCAAGGGGGCACTGGAGGTGACCTCGTGCCCTGCTCCTGTCCCCAGAGTACGTCATCACCATGTATGACACCAAGTCACGGGAGCTGCGCTGGAATGCCACCTTCTCCGAGTACTCTGCCCCGCTCTGCGAGGAGTCCTACCACTACAGTGAGTGAACTGCAGCAGCCGAGGGAGCCTGGCAGTCACAGCACCCAGCTCCCAGTGCCCACTCACAGCAGGACTCTGGCTGTGCAGGGGCCTGGGGTGACAGTGCCGGGGCCAGCAGGTCTCAGCTGTGCCCAGTGCTGGGGAGCACAGGCAGCAGCCCATGGCCAGTGGCAGAACTGGGGGTGACCAGAGGAGACACAGCCCAGCTGCTGCATCCCTCATCCCCTTGCTCTCTCCAGAAATGGCGCACTTGGCCTCAAGCGGGGACGGGCTGGTGGTGACCCTGGACAAGGAGAGCGGGGAGGTCCTGTGGGCGCAGAACTACGGCTCACCTGTGGTTGGCATCTACCTGTGGCACCAGGACAGCCTGCGCCGCCTCCCCCACCTCAACCTGGCCATGGAGACCCTGCGCTATCTGACCTTCCAGTCACAGGACATCCATGTCCTCAAGTGGAGCTACCAGTCCGTCAAGGACTTCGCCGCCACCAAGACCCAGCTGCTGTAGGTGGTTCCTGAGCGGTGGCAGCCGGTGGCATTCGTGTTCCCCGTGCTCAGCCACCCCGATCCGTGAGGGATGGAGGGTGATGCTTGTCCTTGCCCCGCAGGCCGGCGCTCTACGTGGGAAAGCACACGACCAGTTTCTACGCCGTGACCTCCCTGGTGCACGGCAGCGTGGCGCTGGTGGTGAGTGTCCCCCCGCCCCGCTGCAGCCACCGGCGCGTCCGGCCGCCTGGTGCCCCACGAGCTGCCACGTCCCCAGCCCCAGGGCATCACGCTGGCCAGGATCGACGGCCCCACCACGGACGACGTGACCATGAGGGAGTCCGGGGAGTGCGAGATCATGCCCAGCACGGACGTCAAGTACCCGCAGGGCAGCATCGCCTCACCTCCCAACCAGTGGCTCCTCATAGGTGCGCGGCCGTGGTAGGCACAGACTCACCCATGTCCTGGCTCCAGGTGCTGCCTGGAGGGGAGCACCCCGAGCTGCTGCTGTGCTTTAGGGGCAGTAGGCCGAGCTGCTCTGCCCAGTGGGGTGAATGGGATTAAGGCTGAGTCACCTCAGGCTGTGGTGGTGCTGGTTCGGGATTCCTTTCAGCTCCTCCTTGTCCCCTCCTTCTTGGGACTCATTTCAGTCCCTCCTTTTCCCCTCCCCAAGAGTGACTGCCAGACACCCCGTGCAGGGGTGGGCAGGGACCCTTTGAAGCAGGACTCACAATTACCCATGCTGGGGGTCCCATGAGAAGCAGCCCCCCTACTCCAGGAGAGCCAGGGCTGCTGGCAAGGGATGGATGCTGAAACCAAGAGGTGAACTGAGGGTTGTCTCTGTTCCCCTCCTGCCACAGGGCACCATGAGCTGCCTCCTTTGGTCCACACCACAATGCTGCGAGCCTTCCCAGAGAACCTGAGGAAAACCACGGAAACCATCATCCCCAGGGCTCCTCCCACCAGGACCGTGTTTGACGATGTGAGTGGTGGAGGCTGCTGGCTCACTGAAGGGTCTGTGCTGCTTGGGGTGCGCAGTGGGTCCGCAGCATGGGACAGGACAGGAAGGAAGTCCCAAACCCAATGCCCTGAGGTGTGTGCCTCACCCAGCCCTGGGTGTGTGTTGCAGTTCCTGGCCCCGAGCAGCCCAGAGGAGCCAGCTGTCCGCAGCGAGGGGCAGCTCCAGCCAGAGCCCGCGCCGGGGGAGCAGCTGGAGGTGTACCCCGAGTCTGGCACCTGGGACCTGCTGATGGCTGCTGTCGGCACGGCTCTGCTGGGCGGGGGAGTGCTGGTCCTGCTGCTCACCGTGAGTGCTGGTGGTGGAGGGAGAGCGACAGCGGAGCCCAGCGTGGCTCCCGGCTCTGAGTACTCCCATGGTTTGTGTTCCAGAAACTGCAGCGGCAGCATGTGGCCCAGCAGCAGCAGCTGGAGGAGCAGATTCAGCTCCTGCAGCAGCAGCAGGAGATGCTGCGCTCCAGACGAGTCTCCAGGGAGGGCGTCCCTGAGGAGCCCAGGGAGCTGGAGCTGAGCCAGGGCAGGGCCTCAGAGCCCTCACAGAGCTCCAGCCCCTCTGCCTCCCTGAAGGACTCAGCTAACGGGACAGTCAGCCCAGAGCCAGCTGCCCCAGTGGCTGAGGAAGGTGGGTGCAGGGGGAATGGGCAGGCAGTCGGGGCTTCTGTGCAGAGATGCCAGCACCCAGAGCAGGTGCACGGATGCCCTCAGAGGAGAGGGCTGCAGCCACCTGGGATGGGAAGAGGTGCCAGATCTGCTGCTGGATAAGCGTGGGCTACATAAGAGTAGTAGGGCCCAAGAAATGGCCAGATGAAATGAGTCTGTCCTCTATACAGAACTAATGCTTGGAGGCTGGAAGATGGTGTCTTCTCTCCATTGCAGATGCAGAACCAGACCTGGTTGTAGTTGGGAAAGTTTCTTTTAACCCCAAGGACGTGCTGGGCCATGGAGCTGGAGGAACCTTTGTCTTCAGGTGGGTGACACTGGGTGCCTGCCTCCACTCTGCTCCCTTTCTCCCTGCGAGGCACAGGGATAGCGACAAGGCAGCTCAGGGTGGTGGCCACTGGTTCAGGCACTTTTGAGAACTCACCCCTTTCACCTTCTTCTGGTCTCATCCCACCCATCCTGGAGCTGGGCTCGTGGCCCTTGTTGACCAGGCACTGGGTGCACAGGGCAGGTCCCCCTTGCAGCCCCTCCCTGCCTGCCTGCAGCTGCTCTGGCCCCTCGCACGGTTCCTAGGCTTTGGCTGAGCCCCTTTTCCAGCACTGAACACAGGAAAAGTGAGGGATGTCATTGTCCTACAAAACTGAGACCCTCCATTTCCCGGGTTACACTGGGAGGATCTCTTCCTGTCGGTGATGTGACAAGGCTTTGGGGTGCAGCAGAGTGACCTGTGCTGGGGACCCTGTGGGTGAGCGTGGCTGGGCTCTCTGCACAGGGGGCACTTCGAGGGCCGCAGGGTGGCCGTGAAGCGTCTCCTGCCCGAGTGTGTCCACCTGCTGGACCGCGAGGTGCAGCTGCTCCGGGAGTCGGACGAGCACCCCCACGTCGTGCGCTACTTCTGCACCGAGAGGGACCGGCAGTTCCACTACATCGCCATCGAGCTGTGCTCCGCCACGCTGCAGGAGGTGAGCGGCCACGGGGCTGCTGCTGCGGCCCTGGGAGCCCTGAAAGAGCAGCCTTGGGCACAGGCAGCCTCTGCTGCAGCCCTGGGAGCCCTGCAAACAGCAGCCTTGGGCACAGGCAGCCTCTGCAGGGGCTCCTCTCTGTCACCCCCATCACGCTGGGGTGGGGTGTCTCTCCAGCCAGCTTGCCTTTGCCCAGTACATCTGGCTTAGTTCCTCTCCTCCTGTGTGGTTCCAGTACGTGGAGAGCCCCAGCTTCGAGCGCCGTGGGCTGGACCCGGTGTCCGTGCTGCGCCAGACCATGTCCGGGCTGGCCCACCTGCACTCCCTCAGCATCGGTGAGGGCCAGCAGTCACCTCTGCAGCCTCTCCTCAGCGGATGCTGCAGGGTTTGGGCAGCGTCTGTGGGGGTTTGGGCAGCGTCTGTGGGGGTTTGGGCAGCGTCTGTGGGGGTTTGGGCAGCCTCTGTTGGGGTTTGGACAGTGTCTCTGGGGGTCAGCAGCTCATGGGGCTGTGGCAGAGCCCTGTTTGCTCCAGCCCTGCCAGGTGACACCACACCTGTCACTTGCAGTGCACCGTGACCTGAAGCCCTGTAACATCCTCATCTCTGTCCCGAACCGCCACGGGCAGATCCGTGCTGTCATCTCCGACTTCGGCCTTTGCAAGAAGCTGCAGGGGGGACGACAGAGCTTCAGCCTCCGCTCCGGGATCCCCGGCACTGAGGGCTGGATCGCGCCCGAGGTGCTGCAGGAGGCGCCGAAGGAGAACCCTGTCAGTGAGCCGTGGCCTCCCCTGCCCTGGGTGCTCCTTGGGCCCATTGTGGCACTGTCCCCATGCTGGCACTGGCCTCAGGTCACAATTAAGATGAGAGCTCCATGAGCCAGAGCCAGCCCAGACACAGGCGTTGTGCTCCTTGCCAGGGCTGTCCCCGTCCCCTGCCCTTGTGGGACAGTGCCCAGCTGTGTTCAGCACAGGTGTCTCATGAGGCTCCATTAGTCCTCAGAAATTCAGGGTGGGGGGGTTGGAGGGGCTGAGGGATGCTGCCAAGGTTACGCTTCTCTTCTCTTCAGAATTGGGGATATTCCCACTGGGAGCAGCTGCTGCTGCACTGAGCCTGGGCAGTGCTGGGGCTCATGCTGGTGTCTGTCTGCCTGCTGGTGGGACACCAGCAGCCCCTGCACGTCTGTTGGGCTGTGGAGTCCTGAATTCTGGTGTGCCTCTGGAAACCCCTTCTCTCTTGGGGACTGGGGTGATGGGGCTCCCTGACGCAGGTAGCAGAGCAGGAGCCCCATGTGTTGCATTTTCCAGCAGCTCTGCAGCCAATGACCAATTGTCCACGTGAAAGGACAGAAAAGTGTGAGGTAAAGGTTTCCTTGCCTTTGTCTGAGGGTCCCACATGCCCCTGTGTTTTGCAGACCAGTGCTGTGGACATCTTCTCAGCCGGGTGCATCTTCTACTACGTGGTGTCGGGGGGACAGCACCCCTTTGGGGACAGCCTGCGGCGCCAGGCCAACATCCTGGCAGGCTCCTACCAGCTGAGCTGCCTGCAGGAGGAGGCTCATGGTGAGACCCTGCCCCCTGGCACAGCACCACGGGGAGGCTCCGGGCTGAGGGTGCTGCTGCTCCTGGAGCAGGGGCGAGCTCTCTGCTGCTTTGCTTCACCCCCAGACAAGCTCGTGGCGAGGGAGCTGATTGTGGCGATGATCAGCTCCGAGCCCCAGCACCGGCCCTCGGCCCCCGTGGTCCTTGTGCATCCCTTTTTCTGGAGTCAGGAGAAGCAGCTGCAGTTCTTCCAGGTGAGCCTGTGCTGTCCCACTGGTGTGCACTGAAAAACGTGCTGGAAATGGCTTTGTTTAGGTCAACATGCTCATTGTGAGCTACTCTTAGGAGGGGTGGAGGGGTCTCTGGGTCTCTGTCCCACCTCGTGCAGAGCAAGGGCAGTGCCATACCCACCTCTTGGGCACACAGGACGTCAGTGACCGTGTGGAGAAGGAGCCAGCCGAGGGGCCCATCGTCTCAGCCCTGGAATCGGGCGGACGGGCGGTGGTGAGGACCAACTGGAGGATGCACATCTCCCTCCCGCTGCAGATGGGTGAGCATGGAGGGGCCAGGCTCATCGCTGGGTCCAGTGAAGCTGGTAGGGACTGGGGTTCCAGGGGCTGGTGCTTTTACTGGCCAGCAGGCACCTGCTTGTGCCCAGGAGCCAAAACGCAGGGCAGGTGAAGGTGGCAGCCCTTCCTTGGGAGGCCGCAGTGCAGCAGGGCTGGGGCTGGCACTATGGGGGCTGTGGCAGCCCCCACCCCAGCTGTGCCCCCCTCAATCCGCGTCTCTCCTGTTGCCCCCAGACCTGAGGAAGTTCCGCACCTACAAGGGGGGCTCAGTGCGTGACCTGCTGCGGGCCATGAGGAACAAGGTACGGGCACCCAGCTGCCCTTGGCCCTGCCACCTCCACTGTCCCTGTCCTCTCTCACCTCACCCTCTCTCCTGCAGAAGCACCACTACCACGAGCTGCCGGCCGACGTGCGGGTGGCCCTGGGCTCCGTCCCCGAGGGCTTCGTGCAGTACTTCACCTCCCGCTTCCCGCGGCTGCTGCTGCACACGCACGGGGCCATGCGGGTCTGTGCCCACGAGCGCACCTTCCACCCCTACTACTGCCAGGGCCTGAGGGGCGACGGCGCCTGAGGGCCGCGGGTCATGGCTGAGGGGCGACGGCGCCTGAGGGCCACGGGTCATGGCTGAGGGGCGACGGCGCCTGAGGGCCGCGGGTCATGGCTGAGGGCCACGGGTCATGGCCGAGGGCCGCGGGTCATGGCTGAGGGGCGACGGCGCCTGAGAGCCACAGGCCATGGCTGAGGGGCAGCGGCACCTGAGAGCTGCGGGTCATGGCCGAGGGCTTCAGGTCATGCCTGAGGGGCAGCAGTGCCTGAGGGCCACAGGTCATGGCCGAGGGCTGCGGGTCATGGCCAAGGGCTGTGGCCGCTGCTCCCCGCCCGGGCCCTCTCAGTGTCCTGCTGCCAGGCCAGGTGAGGGCACGAGGCAGCAGAGGTATCACAGTCAGACTCAGGTGTGAAGGCATTTGGGTCAGAAAACAAAGACAACTCAGGTGGACGAAGTGATTGGAGAAGAAAGAGGAGAACACGTTGTGTTTTCACAGCGGGGCCCTGGCACAGCGATGCCCTCAGGCTGCCATCGGCCACAGTGGACATTGACCAGGGACAGGAAGCTTTGTCCCGCTTTGTGGCTTGGGTTCTCTCCTGTGCCAGGGGACGCAGCTCCTTGAGCACACCAGGCCCCCAGTCCTGACACTGGAGCTGCCCCTCAGCCCCACAGGGCTGTGCTCACCAGGCCAGGCTGAGCAGCCGCCCTGGGGCTGGCACCTGCCCGTGGCACCCGGGCTGTGAGGGCACAGCCCTGCCATGAATCTCAGCTGGGCTCAGAACAGGGGTTTGTCCCTTAGGGTCCCCAGCAGCCTGTACCCGTGCCAGGCCTGGTGGCACAGCAGTATGGAACCCCTGGGATCCTTCCCTCAAAGACAGGCCTGTGCCTGCAGCTCCCCCAGCCTCTCCTGCTGCCCAGGGTGGGTGTCCCATGGGTGCTTTGGGTCATGGCAGCCCCATGGGCATGTGTTCCCTGCGAGCCCCAGGGTGGGTGTCCCATGGGTGCTTTGGTTCATGGCAGCCTCCAACACCAACTGAGCCCATGGGCACAGAGAGCCCCACAGCAAACCTCTTCTGTGGAACAGCAATAATTTTGTATAGTCTGATTCCTGTGTGTGCTGGGGTGTGGGATTTCGTTACACAGGTAACAGGGTTTGTACCAAGTTTATTTTCAGAATATATTTATACAAAATGTTATAAAAATTAAAAAATAAAAACTAAAAAGCTTGTCCTGCTTAAAAACAAACTGGCCTGAGAGCATGTCTAGTTGCTGGCAGGGGCAGGAGAGCAGGCAGGTCAGTGGGCTCCTGCTGCCAGAGAGGACTTGTGCTGATTCTTTAGCAATCATTAGCCACGGAGCCAAGGAAGAGGCAAGCCCAGCCCAGGGCTGTCAGTAAGGGTAAGAGGATGCCTCATCCAGAGGGGAAGCCAGAGAGGTGCTGCCCCCTCTCTCAGTAAGGCAAAGGGAAGTGAAACAGCCTGGATACTGTGTCAAACAATCTTTATTCAAGTTATGCAATATACAAAAGTTGAGGTTTCATGGAGTTTCAGTATTAAAAGGCCGATTGCTCAAATCTCACCCTGGGTTTGTTCCATACCTTACCTGAGCTTCTACCAGAGGAAACGAAGCCCAGAGCATGGGCACAGCCATGTACAGACACCTCACGTGCCAGCTCTGCTCTCTCAAGAGCAGGCCCAGGCACCTCAAACGAGAGGACGTGTTTGGAGCTGGGCTTTTGGCTTTGGGAAATTAGAAAAACAGACTAGGTAGGGAATTAAAAAATACACTGTGTTAGGAGCAGGAAGCAAGAAACCTTTGGGCACCAGTCAGTAAACACCACCATTCCCATAGCAGCAGGGGCTTCCTTGCGGCAACGAGCCCATACCCAGGAATGGGAACCCAGCTGGGCCACGGGAGGGAAGCTGCCAGACCTCTCCCTCCACAGCTGCGCAGTTTGGCACAGATGTTGAGTCCGGCAAGAACAAGGTCTAAGAGGAGGATTTCGCCCGGCCCGAGCCAGACTTGGAGCTGAGGAGCTTCTCCACCATGGTGCGGGCGTAGCGCAGGCGGCTGGCCAGCTCCCGGCAGCAGCCGTGCTCCTCGATCAGGCTCAGCTTGTACGTGCGGAAGTCCCGTTTCTCATCTATGTATGTGACAGCAGCCATGAGAGGGCACAGGATGACCTTGGTGTGGTCCTGCGGGGAGAGAACACACGCTCACTGAGCACTGTGCTCCTTGGGCAGCATTTCCTCTGGATGCCATCACAGCAGCAACCCGAGCGTGTGACAAGGTCCCTCTAGAATTCCTTCAGAGTGCAGTAAAGGGCAACAGCTGGCTGCAGCAGCCAGCGTGCTGCTCCAGAGCATAGCCCCTCACGAGTGAGGAGAGTTTGGGGGCCTTGGGTACCAGCACAGACAGCTCCCAGGGCAAAGCCTTGGCTCAGGTCATCCCCTCCTGCCGCCATCCAAGCAGCACCACGTGCAGCCAGAGCCACAGCCCTGCAAAGAGCCTCACCTGGAAGAAGTTGATCTGCACGGTGCCGTTGCTGAGGTGCAGGATGATGGCACTGCGGGTCCGGAACCAGGTGCACAGGTAGGGCAGTCGGGCCAGCTCGTCCCCTTCCCGTGGCGTGATGTTCGCCCCCGCCTTCAGCAAGTGCTCGCTCATGTAATTCCGGAAGTACTTCAGTAGTGTTATCTGCACAAGGGACGGGCTGTGAGCGGCTGAGGGTGACCCCAGGCACGGCAGGCAGAGCACAGGGACTGCCATCACAGTCCCAGACCCTCCTTACATCTTTCAGAGCTTGAAGTGTCACAGCAAAAACTTGTGGAAATCCTCAAAGTTAACTCTGACCGTGACACATCAGACTCGCTTTGCTGAACACTTTGGTACATGCAAGTCATGTGAGCACTTAGATTTCTGTGCAACTGCTCATAAATGAGCCTCAGATAGCATTAGAGCTGCTGGTGTCTGTCCTTGGGCCATGTGTCACCAGCTAGAGGAAAGCCGCAAAGTGCCAGTGGCCTCCGATAAATGTTTCTCCCTGGAACCCACCCTGCCATCAAAGCCTAAGGGTGGCAGGAGTTTCACCACCCCTCAGCCAGGGCTCCTGTCCCCAGGACTGACCTTCTTGTTGAGGGCAGAGGGGTAGGACCTCACGGTGAAGTAGGACTCTGTGTTGTTCTGCTCAATGTACTGCAGGTTGTCCCCATCGTTGTACATGATGAGCCGAGTGGAGTCGTTGAAGAGAACCCCAACGCTGTTGTCACAGAGCTGGTAACCTGCCCAGAAGGGACCCCATGAGACCTCCAATCTCAGGGGACTGCCAGCGGTGGGAAGTACCAAGGCAGATGGTTTATCACCCAGGGATTCCCTGACAGCCACCCTACAAGGCCCTGCCAGGTCTCCTCTTTGGCAGGGTCTGGCTGGCACTTCTCCACCTCTGGATTTGTCATCTCCTTTATTGCATCAGCTGCTTCAAAAACAGCCTCTGCTGCCACCGTGGATCCCTGTGCAGGCTGGGGAGAGCTGAGTCACCTCATGCACAGATACTATTGTCCACGTTAAAGTGGCCAGGGCTGATGGTGAGTGACCACTACTCTGGATTCCTGGGGTATTTGGTAAGGATCCTGGCAGTGGTCTTGGACACACACACACTGGAATATGGCGATTAAAAACCCAGGCCTAGGAAATGCCCCAGCCCAGGCTTCTCCCAGCCCCTCAGGCACGAGGAAAGCCTGAAGCATTGCCACCCACAGCACTTACCGAGTCCGTATTTATCCGAGTAGTCCACCCATTTGCTAACCCAGAAGATGGGAATGCAGGCTGGGTCCTCAGCTTCTTCTGCAGGAAGAAAGCACTTGTTAGGAGACATTTCCCACAGGCTGTGCACCCCACGAGGCCCATGGGCTGCCCCAGGCTCACCTTGCCTCACTGCTACTCTCTCGGAAGGCTTGGCTGCGTTGACTGCAGTCAGCTGCTGCAACATGTCAGCCAGGTGGCAACTGACAGCATCTCCCACCTCCCGCAGCCCCGCCGCTTCCTCCTTGTCCGGCAAGGGCTCCTGGGCAGGGCTGTCCAGTCCTGGGCCAGAGAGAGAACAGTGAGGCATTGCCAGGGTGAGGTTTCCAAAGGCACCAGACTTACACCCTACCCCAGGTACAGGCAACACCTGACACTCAGAACGGCTCATGTTGGAAGGGACCATGGTGGGACATGAGCAGAGTAATTCCAGAGCACAGGACACGTCCAGAGGATTCTGGAATGTCTCCAGTGAGGGAGACTCCACACACTCTCTCTAGACAATCTGTTCAGTGCTTGGGCATTGCACAGGAGAGGAGGTCTTCCTCACGTTCTGGTGGAACCTCCCAGGTGTCACTTTGAGCCCCTTACAGAGCTGAAGCAAATGCAGTGCTTCACCCTGGGCAGAGCAGGGAGAGCCCCCTCACCCACAAATGCTGAGTTTCCACAAGATCAGGAGAAGATGAGAGAGAGGCACACTGAAGGTTGTGCATGCTGCTGGAGGCCGGGCAGGCTCTGCCCACCCCTGCAGCCCTGGCGGGCTCTGCCCAGCCCCGCAGCCCAGCCCCAGCTGGGCACCCACGGGCACCTTTATTGAGCGCGGTCAGCGGCTTGCGCCCGCCGAGCTCCATGCTGCTGGGAGCCAGCGAGAAGCGGGGCGCGATGGTCAGGCAGCTGGTGGGCAGGCGGCTGGGGAGGTAGCCCGAGGTGAAGAACTCGTCGTTCAGCAGCTCGTCGATGGTCGGGCGCGTGGCGGGGTCCGACCTCAGCATCTTCTGGATGAGGTTTGCGGCCACAGGGTTGATGTGCTGAGGGACAGGCGGAGTTTAGAGACGGGTCAGGGGACAATGGGTGCTAGTGACAAATGAACAGGTTTGCAGCTCCACCTGGAGCAGAGCCCCAGTGCTGCATCAGGCAAGCAGGACACAAGCCAGGCAAGCAGAATTGGGTGTTCTGGATGAGGTTTGCGGCCACAGGGTTGATGTGCTGAGGGACAGGCGGAGTTTAGAGACGGGTCAGGGGACAATGGGTGCTAGTGACAAATGAACAGGTTTGCAGCTCCACCTGGAGCAGAGCCCCAGTGCTGCATCAGGCAAGCAGGACACAAGGCTGGGCAAGCAGAATTGGATAGCCCAGAGAACTGGCTCCTAACAGCACCCAAAGCCTGAGGTCAAATGACTTGAGCAACACCAACTCATCAGCAGTGGGATGAGCTGGGGACCTGGCTCAGGCCTCATGGATTGCCCATGTCCATTCACCCCTACACACCAACAGCCCAGCTCAGATTTTTGCTGGACTGGGGGGCAGGGAGCTGCTGGCTCCCCACAAGGCTCACGCCACCCCAGCCTGAACCAGCCCCCCAGCACTGAGAGCCCCTGCCCTGCTGTGGGAGAGCCCACGGAGTGCCAGACACAGGGGCTGCAGCAGGAGGCTCACCAAGCTCACTGTGAGCCAAACAGAAGCTCCACGGGAAGCAGCATACCTTGGGGATGGTGTACTCGTTCTTCTTGATCCGGATGTACGTATCCTTTAGACAAGAGGTCTCAAAAGGCGGTTTCCCCACCAGAAGAGTGTACCTGGGCATTCCCAGACAAAAGGGTGTCAGTTTTGCAAAAGAGTGCATAGGAACGACCATGTCCTAAGCACACCCAGGGGCTTTCCTGGCAAAGGGAACATGCTTAGCATTGGACACACTGACAGCTATGTGTACTGCGCCTGGATACTGTCCCTGGAAAGGGAAGCTGGGATCTAGCACCCTGCAGGGAAAGTTTCAGTTGGGGAAGGTCGGGAGATGCCTGGCAGCAGGACTCAGCACTGTGGCAACAGTGACTTGGAGCTTTGGATCACACTGAAGCTCAGAGAGGCCAAGGAGACCAGAACCACAGGGATTGCCCATGTCCACGGCCTCTGGAAGGCAGTTTAACTCACATGATGCAGCCTATGGACCAGATGTCCACCTCGAAGCTGTGCCCCTTCTTGCCCAGCACCTCTGGGGCGATGTAGTTGGGTGTCCCACATAGGGTCTTCTTGCGCTCCCCATCGTACTCTACCTTGGTGGCCAGGCCAAAGTCGCCTGGAGGGACAGGGAGACGGGATATGAGCAGGACGTCCTGACTGGCTGGTGCCTGGGCTGGGGTCCCTGCCACTTACCGATCTTCACCTCCATGTCGTCGCTGAGGAAGAGGTTGCCCAGCTTGAGGTCGCGGTGGATGACGCGGTGGCTGTGCAGGTACTGGCAGCCCAGGATGGTCTGCCGCAGGTAGTACCGCACCTCGGGCTCGCTCAGCGCCTTCCGCCGCTTGTGCAGCTCCAGCAGCGACTGCGGGGGACGGGCGGTCAGTACCGGGGCGGGGGTCGCGGGACAGGGACGGGCTCAGCGGGGCAGGACGCGGGGAAGGGGACAGCCGCACCCGGGGACACCGACACCCGCCCCCCGGCCCCTCACCCTGCGGCGGCACAGCTCCAGCACGACGTAGACAAAGTCGTCGTCCTCGAAGAATCCCTGGAAGCCGACGACGTGGCGGTGGGAGAGGCTGCGGTGGATGGCGATCTCCATGGACATCTTCTCCTTCTGGTGCGGCTTCACCAGCAGCGACTTGGGCACCACCTTGCCCGCGAACACCTCGCGGCTCTCGGCCTCGGCCAGCTCGTAGCACCGCGCGAAGCCGCCCTTGCCCAGGAACCGCCCGCGCACGAAGCTGCGCCGGGTGCGCGGGTCCACCAGCACCTTCGGCACCTCCTTGCCCGCCGCCGCCGCCGCCGCCGCCCGGGCCGGCTCCGCCAGCGCCGCCGGCCGCGCCGCCTTCCCGCCCGGCGCGCTCATGCTGGTCCGCTGGGCACCGCGGGGCCCGGCTCCCTGCCCCAAACCGCCGGGCGAGCGGCGCCTCCCGGTGCGGCTGTGCGGGCCGGGTACCGATGGAGCCGGGGGTGCCGGGTCCCGGTGCAACTGGGGGTCCCGGTACTGGTGGAGGTGAGGGTACCGAGTCCCTGTCCCGGCAGGTCCCGGTGCCGGTGCAGCTGTGGGTGTCGGTGCTGGTGGTACCGAGTCCCGGTGCAGCTGGGGGTGTCGGTGCAGGTGGTACCGCGTCCCGGTGCCGGTGCAGCTGTGGGTGTCGGTGCTGGTGGCACCGAGTCCCGGTGCCGGTGCAGCGGCGGGGCGGCCGGGCTGAGCTCTCTCGCTCGGTGCGGCCGCGATTCAAAGGCGGCGCCGGGGCCGTTACCGCGCGCGGCCGCTCCCCATTGGCCGCACGATTTAAAATCCACGCGCCGCGCGGGGCTCCATGGGAGCCGGGACAGGCACGCGCCCGCGGGGGCGGGGCCGGGCGCGCGGCCGCGCGCGCTCCCGCCGGCCCCTCACACACACAGGCGGGGCGCGCTCCCGCTGCCCGGGCGCGGCCCCGCGGGACCCCCGAGCGCGGGCACGAGGCGCTCCCCCAAGGACATTCCCCTGGGATGCGCAGCCGGCCTGGATCTTCCCGGGGCTTCCGTGTCCTGGCGGTTCCCAGCGGTACGCGGGAACCGGCCTTGGGCCGGTTCTATAACACAGACACCCCCACGCTGCTGCCCGTCGGGTGACAGTGTGGCGGTTCTGAGGGGCTGCCCTGACCTCACTGCCCCTGTCCCCCTCACGCCAGCGTCTCCAGCACTCCCGGTGCTGGCTCCTGCGCCCCCCTTGCCAGGAGAAGTGACCCTGAGATGCGCCCATGCCTTCACTCCACCACCAGTGACAAATGACAAGTGACAAGCACACAGCAGGGGCAGCAGCAGCGCCCCAGCCCAGGCACTGCTCTGTGCTCCCTGGTGCCATGGGCTGAGGGGATTAACACCGTCTGCCTCCCTTCCCCATCAGCAGAAGCTGTTTCTTTCAGCGCTGGCTAACAAAGCACAGATGTTAGTGGCCAGCACAGTGCGTTTGCCCGGCAGGCTGAGCCGATGCCCCTGGCCCAACCTCACCCACAGGCACGGGCCATCCGTGCCAGGGTGTCCTGGAGAGCCCAGCACGGACAGGGCCAGGAGCCCTGCAGGTCACCACAGCCACAGCTCGAGGGCCATTCCCACCACAAAATCCCCGCTGGGGGATTCTGCTGCCCACACAGCAGGCACGGTCCCCGCTGGCCAGGTGCCTGAGAGATTTCCCCACACAGCCCTGGCAGGCCCCTCACTCCTCACGCCGAGCCACCAGCAGCACAGGCAGGCAGGGTGTGCTCCCAGGGACCCTGAACCTCCCCAAATCCAGCAGCACACCCTGCCCGTCCTGGCCAGCAACGCCGAGCAAAGCACGCAGGGATCAATGAAGCCACACAGCAACATGGGGTTAGAAGTGCTCAGTGTTTGTACAGATTCCTGACAGAAGACATTCCCCTCCCTGCAGGATATGCTTCCCCACTCCTGCAGCTCCTCAGGCTACAGACACAGCCTCCTGTGTCATGTTACTGCACCACGCTGGATGGAAGGCTGCCTGCAGAGCTGGGACACTGACACTCCATCTTCCCAGAACTGGCAGAGGCGGAGAGCTGAGCCCAGGTCAGAGGGATGCTTCAGAGGCAGGAGGAGAAAGTGGCCAGTGTAAGGAATGTTAACAATGCTGGGTGTTAGGGGTCCTCAGTGGTGGCTTGGTTTTAGGCCCTGCCAGAGGCCACCTTAACAAAGACAACAAAAGAGGTTTTAATTAAGGCAGAAGAGTCAGCTCAGACAGCTAGAAGGAAGAGCAGGCCAAGAAAAATGTTATTGCAGTGTCACATCCCTTCATGCACTACAGCTCTGCCCTCAGGTGGTTGTGGAAATTCATCACTCAGACTTTTCCAGCTGCCATCCCACTCCCAAACTCTTATCCCTCTCCCACTCCTCTGCCATCCCACTCCCAACTCATACCCCTTCTCCCACTCCTCTCCCAGCTGCTGTGGCTGCTGATCAAGCGATCCCAGTGAAACACATGATGTGGTGTCAAAACTTTGAGGTGACAACACAGCAACACAGCACAGACACCCCTGCTCCTGGCAGACACTGCCAGAGACACCCTTTGAGGTGACAACACAGCAACACAGCA
This sequence comes from Passer montanus, assembly GCF_014805655.1. Taxonomy (NCBI): domain Eukaryota; kingdom Metazoa; phylum Chordata; class Aves; order Passeriformes; family Passeridae; genus Passer; species Passer montanus. The sequence continues at coordinate 565,321 of NW_024373256.1, forward strand.
CAGACACCCCGCTCCTGGCAGACACTGCCAGAGACTTGCAGCAAAGCAGTGCTCTGAACTCCTGACTTGCAGGAAATCTCACAAGAAGCCCCAAACCTGTCTGTGACAGAGGAGGCCTCTCGGGCTCCTCAGAGGGAGCAAGCAGCTGTTTCAGGCTGTACTACATGCTGTAACACACAGGAGAGCCAGAACATCCTGGAGCAGCCACAGAGCAAGGGACTGTGGCTCATGCCCAGGCACAGCAGGAACCTCAGCCTTGATTTGAAGAGTCACGAGTCACTTGAACAACTGAAGAGGCTTTAATTTATGTACAGTAAAAATACAAACCAGTCAGTGTTTTACATGGGATGTACAGCAGCTACTACACACGTTAGTACTCACACGGCTATTTGCTACTAAGGTGTATCAGCATTTGCTACACAGATCAGCTGAGGCTCAGGGGCTGCTCATCCACACCTACCACACACCTAATACCTGTCCTGGCCCCAGCTGCTACACTACAACACGCAGGAGCCCCAGTTTAAACCCTAGAGCAGGACTGTGCTAAGCTTTAACAGAGCCCAACCAGAGCAGGCACACTGGTGTGCAGCCACTTGTCTGTACTCAGGCACACGAGCATCAGATGCCTCCAACTTTCAGAGCTGCTCTCAGCAAGAACTGTTCATGCTCTACTACATGTCCAAAATTAAATCTTCACTCTTTCTAAGAAGTCTGAGTGTCATTCTTAAGTTTCATAATCCAGAAAAGCATAGAAGAGCTTTCTGCAAATGCAGACACTGGGTAATAAATGGGAACATTTGCAGCATTCTCTCAACTTTAATTACCCACTTTCTGCTGCACTGAATTCTGTGAGTGACATGGCAATCCTCTTTTCAAAGGCCTTTGGCTCTTTAAGGTCTGTGATGTTCAGGAAGTGGCACTGACCCCAAGAACACTAGCACTGACCCGAAGAACACTGATGCCAGTGTGCTTCAGGAGCTAAAAGCTAAGGAAGATCCTGTCAGGCACAGAAAGACAGTGTCAGTGTCAGCCAAACCTCCTAAAGCCAACAGCAGGATGAGGTACCCCTGGAGAGAATCCCAGGGAGAAAAGGAAGAGGCCAGGCACCTCACATGCAGGCCCATGGGCAGCAAGTATTGTGCCAGAGGAAAGGCTGGCTCTAAGGAACCCTGCTAAGTGCCCAGAGCACAGCCAGAACAGCCCTGCTGGGCTGGAGACTGCGCCTAGCAAACCTACGCCTAGCTTTGGGTTAGGACAGAACTGAGCAGCAGGCTGAGGCTGCAGAGCACGTGTCAGCCCTGCCTCGCTCCCCAAGGCAGGCGTTCAGCCTTCCCAGCTCCAGAACATTCAGGGGCACAACTCAGACAACGTGGAATGGAGTACAGGACGAGCACACAGAGTTTGAACAGGACACAGCAGCTTTCAGCAGGGACTGCTCGGCCAGGCACGCACAGAGGTGCTCAGGGCTCTGGCCTCACTGGACAGCAGCCCCCTGCCCACCCCCAGAACGCTCCTGTGTGCCTGGACACGGCAAATGGGCTACTAGACCTGAGTGAGTGGCAAGAACTTCTGGTAGTAGCTCTTGGTAACGTCAATCATGAGTTCCTGGGTGCATTCCGGGAGCTCCCCAGAGAAGAGTCCTGGAAGAAGAACAGCAGCACAGCCATCAGTCACGGTGTACCCCCTGTGCACCATGCACTAAAACAAGTTAGAACTGTTACTTTTCAGTGCAGCAAGTAACCAATACCTTTATCCTTAGGCACTAAATGCTAATGGGCACATTTGTTATAGAAATCCCATTTAAAATAAGAATATCCATGTTATCTGCAGTTTTGTGCAAGGGAAGATAGAGGGAGCATACCTGGGCAGCCTGAGAAGACAGTGAAAGGTGGAACTACGGTTTCAGGAGGGAGTACTGTGTTGTCTAAGATTTTGCAGCAGTCTTTCAAAACACATCTACGTCCCTAAAACAGAGAACAGGAGAAGTATTCACAACACTAGAAACATGAGGTTTTCTTATTATCACTGATATGTTACCTAAATTTCAAGATTAATTGCTCAAAACATATCCTTTATAAGAGATCACAAGCATAAATCTTTACCCTGACTGAATGCTCCTCCCAACAGAATTAACTTTTCTTTTTGAGGAAAAATGCCTGCCTGCTTTCAACTAGCACAGGTACAACTGCACACTAACATGTCAATGTTCAAACTGGCACCAAAAACCTGAGTCAAGCGGTACCAGCAAGGCCTCCTCTACCTCAGCACAGAGTAGCCTTGACTATTTGGTCTTATTTACACAGAAACACAATTCCACTTGTACTCTGTGGCCAGGCTGCCTTCCCCAGGCGATCCCATTAGCCACAGGGACAGCACTTGGGATGGATTTTGCAGCCAGCAGCAGCTGAACACGCTGTCCTCAGAAAAGCCAACCTGAAAGCTCAGCTTCCTGCAGAGAAGGACGAGGAGCAGACAGGAACAGCACAGAAACAGTGAGCCTGCTCCAGCCTGCTGCTGCAGACACCTCTCAGCTGCTGTCGCAAGGAGTTCACAAGCAGCCAGGAGAAATATTTTCACAGTAAATACAGAAATGGCACTCACAATGACACAGTTCTTGCCTATGTGCACATAGGAGCCGATCTGGGCCGCGTTGACAACACAGTCCTCTTCTATGAAGACATGGTCACCAATGTGCAGAGGGAAGAAAGCCACCCTGCAACAGGAGAGCATCAGTATGTGTCCAACAAACAAACTGGCACTGCTAGACCGAGAATCACCCTGTGGAGCCTCCTGTCCCCAGATGGATTAACAGAGGTGGATCTGGTGCTAAGGGAAATAGAACAGCTTCTGGGTTTCTCTTCTCTAAAGGATGGCCCAAATGAGAAGGAGGATGTTGTGAATAAATGCACAGAAACTGAAACATGCTGTCCACATTGGTATTCTAATCTACCCCTTTCCATCCATCAGAGGGTTAGAACACCAACCCTCAAGGCACAGCTCAGCATTGAGGAACAAGCAGGTTTGAGAGATGTATCTCTGCAACTTGCTGCAAAAGGAACAGAGCTCTCTGAACACAAGGCTCAGTCAAGCTGTCAGATTTTCCAGGTATCTCCCTACAGGAAGGGCCCCCTACCCTTTGCTGAACTTCTTGAAGGGCGGCCTGATGACGCTGCGGCTCTTCACCACGCAGTGCCGCCCCACGCGCACGTTGGCCAGGTCCCCGCGGATGATGCAGTCGTTCATGACGATGGTCTGCAGGAGGACACACAGCTAGACCCGCTCCCTGCTCCCTCTGCCCCTGCCGAGGCCTGCCCACTCCAGCAAGAGTCCCGTACTTCAGGCATTCTTTCCGTCAAAAGAAAAGTGACAACAAAGCAAAAGTGCAGGGGGTTGGAGCCGCCAGCTGTGCTCCTGGTCGTGCCAGTGAGCACTACAGAGCCCGGCGGAGGCACAGAAAGGGCGGTGCTGCTCACCTTGCCGTTCAGGACGATGTTCTGGCTGCCGCACAGCACGGACTGCCGGCTCACCTTGTTGCCGGAGGCCTGCGGGGAGAACGGGCGGTCACGGCGGGTGTCCCGAGCCCCGCCGCCCCCGGCGAGCCCGGCCGGGCCCCGCGGCCCCCCGGCCCCGCGGTGCCCCC
>NW_024373256.1:568967-588967 GCF_014805655.1 Passer montanus
CGCTCCCCGCCGCCCCAGACCCCGCGGTGCCCCCGCGGCCCCGCACCGTCTCGATGTACTCGGACTTGTTGTAGAGCATCTCGCTGAGCTCCATGGCCGCCGCGCCCGGCCCCGCCCGGCCCGAGCGCCGCTTCCGCCGCGTCACCTCCGCCGCGCCCCGGTTGCCATGGAGGCCCCGCCGGCAGCGGCGGCCCTGAGCGGCGCCGACCGGGAGAAGGTGCGGGGCCGGCCGGGGCGGCGGGACCGGGAGCGGGGCGGGCCCGTGCCGGTCCCATCCCGACGGGTGTCTCTTGCAGCTGCGGGAGAAGCTGGCGCTGCTGAGGCGGGAGTACAGCGAGACCGTCATCCGGCTGCGGGTGAGCGGAGCGGGCCGGGCCGGGCCGGGGGCTCCGGGGCACCGCCAGCCGGTCCCAGCCCCGCCGGGGTCTTGTGTGTCCGCAGCGGGCACGGCGAGCCGAGCGAGCCAGGAGCCACGGCCGGCGGGAGAGGAGCCCCACAGGTGGGAGCCGGGGAGAACGGGGCGCCTCAGGTGAGAGCCGGGAGAACGGGGTGGCTGCCCGTGGTGGGAGCCGGGAGAACGGGGTGGGTGTCCCAGGTGGGAGCCGGGAGAACGGGGCACCTGTGGTGGGAGCCGGGAGAACGGGGTGGCTGCCCGTGGTGGGAGCCGGGAGAACGGGGTGCCTGGCCCAGGAGGGAGCCGGGAGAACGGGGTGGCTGCCCCAGGTGGGAGCCGGGAGAACGGGGCGCCTGGCCCAGGTGGGAGCCGCAGGCAGTCCCCCAGGACAGGGCTGTGGGGGCACCGGGGACCCGGCGTCCGGCCCTGCTGACCCTCCCTCCGGGCCCCGCTGTCCCCACACGGCCCTTGCCCTGGGCTGAGCCGTGGTCTCAGTAACGTCTGCTCTGCTTCCCTCCTCACCAGGTCTGCAGTGCGCCGATCCTGACTGTAAGATCCCCATCTTTCCCTGATAACAAAGCCTAATTTTACCGTGTGATGTTTTTCTTGGACAGGACTTTAGGAGTAGTTTACAAGTGTGGTATTTTTTCCCCCAGGTTCTAGAGATAACACATCTTCTAGTGCTGACAGAGATGGGCCCTCTCAGTTACAGACTAAAACCTGCTCTGATGCTGACACAGAGAAAACATCTGTCACACTTAAGCATGCTCCAGAATTCTCCAGTGATGCGGTTAGCCCACAGGACAGCTCCCGGGCAGAAAGCTTTGAGGCCAGCCAGGAAAACCTGTGCTGTGGGGTCATCAGACCTGTCCCTGTGGAGAAAAAGCCCCAAACCTCCCGAGGCATGATGAAGCTGCGGAGACGGATGAAGGCTCTGGAATCAAAGGAACAGGAATCAGTGCATGATGTGCATCTAATCAGTGCTGGTGAAATGATGAAAAATCAAACTGTCAGTGCAGAGGAGCTTCAGTCACCAGTGTTCAGGCACAGCAGCATCTCACGCACTGAGGAACCTGCTCAAAGGGCACCTGGGGCAGTGCTTGTGCAGGGAGAAGGAAATAGTTTCACTCCTGATGCAGCACCAGGGCTTGTACAGGATGTGTTTGAGGGCAGTGTCACTGCAGGAGAGCCTGAGCTGTCCCCACATGCACGGGGGGACCACAGGGACATCTCACAGCCTGAGTCCTCAAGGGCTGTGGCCACACCTGACAGACCTGAGCTGTGTTCACAGCATGGAGACTCTGTTTTACTTGACCCCAGAGATGATGGGGGGGAAGAATCCCCCAGCAGGATAAAACAGCCGGAGGGTCAGAGTTTGTGTGAAGATCAGGGAGAATTACATGGGCTCCTGGATTTAATGTCAGAAAATGAAATATTGCCTGACAGCAGAAATGACACCATAACCAAGGAGAGCAACAACCACGAAGGACATCCAAGTGACACTAACACCTTGAATCCCTGTCCTGCAGATAGAGCTCTGGACACTGCTGAAGAGCTGCTGGAGAATCAACAGCTTGAAACTGAGTGCAGGCTCTCTCCTGCTGACCAGGCAGTGGCTCCTGAGGGCACGCTGGGCTCTTGCACAGTGGTTGAGGGGCTGCTCTTCCCCGTCGAGTACTACGTGCGCACAACCCGCCGCATGGCCAGCTGCCAGAGGAAGGTGGACCTGGATGCTGTAATCCTCAGCCAGCTGGGCAGGAGCAAGAAAGGTCAGCGGAGTAAATGCAAGCAGAAAGATGCAAACCCCAATCAGCCCTCGCAAGAGAGAGCTGAGGGTGATTTGGAGCCAGGGGTTGGGCCCGTCCCTTTTCTTGGGGCAGAAAACGATCAAGCAAACTCAAGTAGTTCTCAGAAATCCCTTCCTGCCTCCGGCAACAGCAGCAACACTTCTCTTGAATCCATTTCTCAGAAAAGCATCACTAGCACAAGGCAAGAGCAGAGACAATCCCAGAGGAAACAGAAGGGAAGAAGAAAGTCTGCGTGCAAAGCCTCCATGCATCCAGTGTCACAAGAGCTTATAGAGAGTCAGGGTCCCACAGTGGCCAACGAAAGCAGTGCTCTGCTGACACATGAAAACCAGAGTGAAAAGGAAAACTGTGATGCTAACCTTGAAAGGTCATCCTCAGATGAGAGGAGGCTGTCTGGGCCAGGAGTGCCTGGAGCTACCCAGCCAGCGGGTCCTGAGCCTCCTCCAGGCAGGAGCCAAGTGCCAGGCAAATGCCATAAGGCTCTGTTAGAGCAGTTCCAAAATCCACCCCACAGCAGCGATTCCCTGAGCCCAGCCAGTGCCGCTGCCAGCCATGAGGGAGGTGTGGAAGGCAGCGCTGCTGTGTGTCAGGGAGATAAACATCCAGTGCAGCGTGCGAAGAGGCAGCGAGGGGCTGAGCAGCTCCCCGGGGTCAGCGTCCCTCTGCGCCGCTCCCTGCGCTGCTCTGCCAGGCACAGCCCCCCGACAGGCTCAGCAGGTACTGCCTCACACATAAACTCCCCAAAACACCCCATTCCCCTAGCAGGGAACATCCCTGTGAGTGCAGGCCCTGCTGTTCACACCCTGCTGTGTTTATGCAAGAAAATACAATAAGGGCTAACTATGATTCTTTTAAAAATTAGATTTACTTTTTAAAAAATAGATTATTGTGGTGCCCATGTTCCTTGAACCATTTCAGAAACTTCTGCAGAGTGTAGTGTTTTTCCAGAAAAGTGCCACTTCTGTGTGTTAAGATAAATGTCATGTTCTGATGTTTTTTAAAATCCAAGACACCCTTCATGAGAGATTGTGAAAAGGCAAGTTGCTGGTTATTTTATGACATGATGTTCTGTCTTGTATTCTTGTGTTTAGATGACAGCAGCAGAGGAAGCAGCAGTCCCATGGGTTCACAGGGTCCTGCTGCCCTTGGGCTCCCTGACACTCGTGGCTCCCTCTTCTCCTTCCGCAGCCTGCAGTGGCTGGTCCCTAAGCTGGGCATCAGGGACTTCCACTTACCAAATGAGGAATTTGGAGTACTGAAACTGGAGAAATTGAAATCTCCCCCTGTGAATGACTTGGAGGATTTTGTGTCTGGGGATGGTGTGGCTCCAGAGGACACACAAGATGCACAAATGAAGCCAAAAGAAAAAAGTCTCAGAAGTAATTTGATTTCGCCTTCCAAAACTGGATTGCCTGAACTCCCTTGCATGGAAAACCTGACTTCCAAGAAGGAGTTTTCCACCCATGAGTTATTGTTCACTCCCATGGGAACTGTCCTAGCTGAGGCTCCCACTCACCCTGAGATTTCCTCGTCTGTTTTCCCTGCTGTGGGTGCAACCCCAGGTGTTTTACCTTCAGTGCACACTGAGGTGTTCCCTGACACACCTTCTGTACCTGCCTTGCCAGCAACCCCACCTTCCCCCAGAGGAGCAGCTGCCCTGGTCCAGGGGGATGTGGCACACAGAGACCCTGCTGTGCCACTGCACCCTGGCAGCTGTGCTGCAGGGGCTGCCAGAAACCAGGAGGAGCAAGGTACAGCATTGCCTTCAGCAGCTGAAAGAGGTCCTGAGAACAAATCTGATGAGACTGTGTCCTTGGAGAAGCATCAGCAGCCAGAGAACAAAGAGCAGGAGTCCTGCAGAGCTTCACCTGAACAGGTAACAAGTTCTTTGTGAAGGATACCAAGCCAGTGGTTTTGTGTGCAAATCCTCTTTTCCCAGAGTGCTGTCTGACTTTGGGGAAAAGTTCTCTTTGCATGGATCGTAGCAGTGCCATGTAGTACCTGCATGAGAGTGACAGAGAGCATGCAACAATTCTGCCTCATTCTTGCAGGTGCTGAATATAATTCCAAAGTTGAATTATCCTCATTCTTTACTTTGTTCATGCAGAAAAAACACACAGCAGAACAGCTGACTGCAGTGCTGCCGGATGGCCCCAGAGAAGAGAGCCTGCAGTTTGTGTCAGAGCTAAAGGTGGGAGAGCAGCAGGGAATTGCTACCGAGGCAGCAGCAGCTCTGCAAAGGGAGTTTGACAAAAGGGCAGCAGGTAATGTGTCTGTCAGAGGAGCAGCAGCAGTGTTTCTTGGGCAGGACTGCTCGTGCTCGGGCGCGGTGGACGTGAGCGCCGTGTGGTGGGCGGCAGCCGGCGGCAGGGAGCTGCGCGTGGTCACTGCCTGCGAGAGCGCCGTGTCCCTCTGGGAGCCACGGGCACCCGGCTGCTGGGCAAGGCTCTACACCTGGCACCTGGGAGAGGTACGAGCACACTCCCTGCTTCTACAACTGCGGGCAGCTTCCGTGCCCCGTGTGTTAGTTACCAGGCTCTGTGGCTTGTCTGGTTGCGTGTTTCCTGCTGGAATGTAATACCTCATGCACAGAATGGTGCTGCACTTCACTTGTGCTTTTTCCCCTTAGAGTTCCTCAAGACACGTTTTGTCTCTTGTATCAGCGGGGATTGTTTAATTAGGCAACCAGTCAGCAGAGAGTTCAGCTGTTCATTTAAGCATGCTTCTTGAGAGGGGTCTGAAAATCAATCCTGCTCCACATCATTTTACTTGAAACACTCTAGAAAATGAGAATAAAGTCAAAGGGACACTGTGGGTTGCACTGAATTCTTGTTTTGTTGTCCCAGATTCCTGTAATCCAGATTGTTCCTCTGCCAGACACCTGTAACCTCGTGTGTGTAGCACTGGGAGAGCTGGAGATTGGAGAAATAAGGTTTTGTATTTATTTCTTACTAGTGCTTTGCACCCTGAGTAGTTACACCTCAGCTCCTTGTGAGAAGTGGTTGAAATTACCTTTTTACTAGTGTGGCACTTCCTCAGTTGTTTTAACAGTTGAAAAATATGGAAGTGATTTCTAAAAATCAACTATAAAGACCTGTTTATTCACCTCAGAGCTGGCAGACTGATTGAACACAGGCTGATCTTTATATGCTACTGCATATTTGAGTGGGGCTTCCTCATGTCATGGTGTGTGCTTGTCTCTTGATTTAGGCTCTTGCTTTATTCTTCTGAGACTGACTCATTCAAGCACTCCCTAGTGAAAACTGGGAATATAAAAGCAGTTATTGGGCTAAAGGACTGGAGGCTGGTGAGCAGCAGCAGGACCATGCAGGAGCAGCAAGTGGAGATGGTTTCTCTCTCAGAGACAGGGGGGTGAGTTTGGGGGTGCTGCTTTGGGGTGGTCTCTGTGTGGTGGGTGGGAGAAAAGCGAGGAAACACCTCTGATGTTGAGCAGTGTCACGTTCCTCTTGCAGAACACACACTTTTAGTTTTACCTGCTCTTCTATGTGCTGGTCTCCTTTCAGGAGCAAGGACAGGCAGACTCTGATGCCCCCTGAAGAAACTGTTACAGCCTTTGCTGAAGTAGAAGGGATGAGAGAGGCCTTGGTGGGCACCACTGCAGGGAACAGCGTTGTGGTTTGGTGAGTGTTTCCTCTGCCACACACAGTTTAGGGGCTGGGGGCAGTTTCAGCAGCTGCAGGGCTGCACAGATGCTGGCTGGCTGCTGAGCCACCATGAAATGGTGTTTGTCAGAGGGCCAGTGGTCAGTGTGGCACCACAGTCAGACAGCCAGGGCATGAGCTGTGCTGCTGTAATTCCATTGCTTTTGTATCATCCTCACTACACCCTTCCTGCCTATTGGCTTAGTTTGCTTAATGTGGAACCAAACCCATGTCCATCCTGCACAGGGGTGTAACTGTGATTAGAAATGAGTCAGAATTTGTGTTTTCACCAACTGCAGGAATCTGAAGACAGGTCAGCTCCTGAGGAAGATGCACGTTGGTTATTCCTACCCAGCTTCCATCTGCCATCGAGCATATTCTGACTCCGTATGTACACAAAATTCAGTTCATGCTTGGGCTGCACTGGCTGGCATGGGGTTATAAAGGATTGAAGTTGCTAGGGAGAGTTGAACTGTCAGCTCTGTTTCAATACACTGCAAATAATTCAAGACAGGTTACCAGGAGGAATAAATAACCTATGCTGGCTGCCTCAACTCCTGGCTTTCTGCAGGGTGCCAATAAATTGGGAGCAGTGCATCCTGGTGCATTCCAAAGCTGCAGCATGCTGCCTGTGGGAAGCAGAAGTGCTGTTGCCCAGGCCTGGTGCTTGGCAAGCCTCTTCCATGTCACACGTGGGTGCTGCCAGCATTAGAAACCCTCTGTGGATGGTTCCTCTGGACATAACATGCCCAAGGGAATGAGCTGTGTGAAACCAACATTCATACTAATTATCTTTCCCCACTTGCTTCTACCTGTGCTGTGATTCCCAATAGGTTTTGTGGTTTATCAAGGATTTCATTGTTTTCAGTGAGCATGTAACCTTTTGGGACAAGAATGTCTTGTCCAATAATGGTGCCTTGGGTCAGACTCTTTGGAGTCTTTCTCACATTATCCATCCCAGGATATTTCATGCTGGTTTGTGGCTGTTTTGGGAGCTACTGTTTTCAGTTGTGCTGCTTTCCATGGATTTTTTATTGCATTTTAAGCTTGTAGGGATTAAAATGTGACCCAGAAAATTTACTTTGTTTGTTTTTTGAAGTGTCACCTTATTCTATGGCAGGTTTAGCTTTTTGAAACAGGAAGAGAAATTCATAAATCCCTTGGGTCACTGAGCTGTCACTCTGCTATGTTGCATCAGCCTTTATCAGCCAGCAGCTGCTTTTGCTTTTATCTAATTTGATAAGGAAAGTAAACCATTTCTGTTTTCCTCAGTAAAAATAATGCATCACTGTTCACGGGGCAGTGATTAGAGAGAGTGCAGCAGTTAATTTTTGGAAAATGATGTTGCTTTTCCTCCTCCTGCTGTTGTTTTTAGTGATGTATTTTCCCCTCTCTGTATCAGGGCCTTTTGTTTGTTGTTGTAAGCCACCCTCATGCCAAAGAGAGCGAGTCCTGTGGAAGCGCGGCGTTCCGCGTGGTGGCCTTCAACCCGCGCACGGGCCGGAGCGCGGGGGCGATGCTGTCCTGCCTCCCGCCCGGCCCCGCCGGCAGGCGAGTCCCGGGCTGGGCTGGGCTTTGGGAGAGGCCCCAGGAGCAGGCGGCTCTGGCAGGGATCCAGCAGCCATGTCCCCGGTGATAAGGGGCTGCATCCGGCCCTGCGTGTGTCCTGCGCGGGCTGGGGGCCGGGCTGCTTCCTGCCCGCTCCCACTCCAGCTGTGCGCTGACCCCTCGCCCCGTCAGCCCTGCCACCGAGGGGACACGGGGCTGGCTTTGTCCCCCAGGGACGGGGGAGTGTCCCTGGGCTCCTCAGGGCTGGCTTTGTCCCCCAGGGACGGGGGGAATGTCCCTGGGCTGCTCGGCTGAACCCCTGGCGCTGCCTGTGGCTGCAGCATGCCAGGTTTGTTTGTATGGAGCAGCTGCAGGCACATGGCCTTTTCCTTCCTGTCCTGCATTTTGAGGCATCAGCAGGCTCAGCCTTGCATTTAAGGCTCAGCCTTGCAGTGTCCTTAGACAGGAAATGTGATGGATGTGGGGGAATGGTGGTGGACCAAGGTCTTGGTTACTGAACAGTCATGGAATCACGGAATGGTTTGGGTTGTAAGAGACCTTAAAGACCATCCAGTCCCAGGCTGCCCCAGGCAGGGACACCTTCCACTAGACCAGGTTGTTCCAAGCCCTGTACAACCTGGCCTTGGACACTTGCAGGGTTTTTTTTAAAGAGAACCACTTTATAAGAGTACACCTTTTTCAGCTATGTTCTCTGAGTCTCCAGGAGGATTTCCTTGGCCTCTTCCCTTCCCAGAACAGCCCTGACTGTAGGCTGCCTGCAGTTGCTATTAATGTTTAACCGAGCCCTGATCTAACTGAACAAACGCTGCGTGGTGTTTTTGCACATGTGCTGACCCCCGTGTCCCCGCAGGTACCTGGAGGGTGACGTGTGGGACACCGCGGGAGCCGCCGTGCTGACGTCGGGCGCGGTGGCCGTGTGGGACCTGCTGCGGGGCCGCTGCATGGCGCTGCTGGCCCCGGGCCCCGCGGGGCGCTGGGCCCGGCGGCGGGGCCGGGCTGCTGGCCGGGCGCCGCGACGGCACCGTGCACCTGTACCGGTACCGGCCCCCGCAGCCGGGAGCCGCCTGACGGGCGGGCAGGCCCCGACAGGGATGGGACCACGGGCTGCGTGTGCGGTGCCAATAAATGCTGCCTTGGGAACCAGCCCGTGTCTGGTGTCACTGCTCTACGGGGGGCTGCGGACAAGGAGCTGGGGGCTCTCACGGACACCGAGCTGTCCCCGACCAGCCGTGTGTCCTGCAGGCCCAGGAAGACAGTGGTGTCCCCGGGAAGAGCATTTCCAGCAGGTCAGGGATCCTGGCGCTCTGCTCAGCCCTGGGAGGCACTGTGGAGAGCTGTGTGCAGCTCTGGGCTCCTCAGGACAGCAGGGACACAGAGCTCCTAGAGCGAGTCCCACAGAGGCTGTGAAAATGGTGAAGGGACTGGATCACCCCTCTGACGAGGAAAGGCTGAGGGAGCTGGGGCTGGTCAGCCTCAGAAGCAGGCACAGCTGAGAGGGGCCTTATCAACGAGTGTAATTATCTAAAGGCGGTGCCAAGAAGATGCACCGGGCTCTTTCGGTGGAGCTGAGCAACACGAGAGGCTACGGGCATGGTGAGTTCCAGCTGGACACGAGGCAGAACTTCTTTCCTGTGCAGTGCTCGAGCCCTGGAACAGAGTCTAGACAGGGTCTGGAGTTTCTCGCAGTGGAAGCGTTCATCCCCGGGGCCATCGCAGCCGGGGTCCCGGGATCGCAGCCGGGATCCCCGGTCCAGCCGGGGTCACGGCACCGCCGCTCCCGGCCTGGTCCATCCCGGGATCAGGGGATCGCAGCCGGGGTCACGGGATCCCCGGTCCAGCCGGGATCCCCGGTCCAGCCGGGGTCACGGCACCGCGCTCCCGCCCGCTCGGTCCCGGGGCGCTGCGGCCGCCGCCCGGCAGAGGGCGCTGCAGGCACCGGTCCGGCCGCGCGGCGCCGCCCCGCGCCGCCCGCGCTGCTCCGGCTGCCGCGCGTGGCCGCGCCGCTCTGCCGCGGCTTCTCCGAGCTGCCGCCCCTGACCTTGGCCGACATCAAGGACCGGGTGCTCTACGTGCTCAAGCTCTACGATAAGATCGACCCCGAGAAGGTGAGCGGGGCCGCGGGCAGGCGGCCGGGCCCGGTGTAACGGGAGCTGGCGCGGCCGGGCCCGGTGCCCGTGCCCCGCTGACCGCCGTGTCCTCCCCAGCTCACAGCCGAGTCCCACTTCATGAAGGACCTGGGCCTGGACAGTCTGGACCAAGTGGAGATCATCATGGCCATGGAGGACGAGTTCGGTAACGGCGCCCGGGGCGGCCGGGCCGTGGGAGCGGCGGCACCGCCGGCCTGCGCCGTGTGGGGCCGGGAGCAAGCACAGGGCAGGGCAAATCCCCAGAGGCAGGGCAGACCCCACAGAGACAGCCCCGGGAGCAGGGCAAACCCCATAGAATGGGACAAACCCCACAGAGCCAGCTCCGAGAGCAGGGCCGGCCCTAGGAGCAGGGCAAACTGCACAGGGCAGGACAGACCCCCAGAGCAGGATAGACCCCACAGAGCCAGCCCTGGGGCCTGAGCAAACCCCCAGAGCAGGGCAAACCCCACAGAGCAGGATAGACCCCGCAGAGCCAGCCCCGGGAGCAGAGCAAACCTCACAGGGCCAGGCCCCAGAGCAGGACAGACCCCACAGAGCAGGATAGACCCCGCAGAGCCAGCCCCGGGAGCAGAGCAAACCTCACAGGGCCAGGCCCCAGAGCAAGACAAACCCCACAGAGCAGGGCACATCCCACAGGGCCAGCCCTGGGGCCTGGGCAAACCCCACAGGGCCGGGAGCAAACCCCACAGAGCAGGGCAAACCCCACAGAGCAGGATAGACCCCGCAGAGCCAGCCCTGGGAGCAGAGCCAGCCCCACAGAGCCACCAGTGAGCCAGGCACCCGCAGCAGTCAGGAATATGGCCCTTTGCTCCGGAGCTCAGCCCCTTTGGAAGCTGGAATTCTCTCCCACCCCCATGGGCACCAGCCAGGGAGGGGGAAAGGGGGGCAGTGGGTGCTGAGCTTGGCATTGCAGATCAAAAACCCCAGACAGTCCAGGCTGGTTTTGCTCACCAGAATTTTTTTCATCCTTAAACCTAATAGAGAAAAAAAAAAAGGTGCTTTGTCCTTATTGATTTATATTCCAAATTCCTTTTTATTTCCCTTGGACTTCTTCATGCTTCTTGCTCACCAGAATTTTTTTCATCCTTAAACCTAATAGAAAAAAAAAAGGTGCTTTGTCCTTTATATTCCAAATTAGTTTTTATTTCCCTTGGACTTCTTCATGCTACCCCTAAATCACATGAATTCTGGAGTAGGTGCCTAAGTGTCACCTTGGGCTGTAGGTGTCCCTGGGGTTTGGTCACTCTAAGCCTGAGGTGGATGCTACACTCTCCAGAGCCTTTGCTGGCAGTGTCTGTAATCCCCAAAGAACGATGAGTGTGCCCAGGAGCACTGGAACACAAACCAGACATTTCTGGGCTGTTTCTGACCCGTTCCTCCACAGAGGGCCCTAGTGGCCTGCCCTGCTGTTTGCTCCCTGCAAGCACATGACAGCACACTCAGCCTGGGGGGCTTCAGTGCTGCCTGGGGCTCCAGGAACATCCCCTGGCACTCACCAGTCTGGGGGGCTCTGGGAAGGCTCTGGTGGCTTTAACAAGGCACAGGGGGCTCTGGCTCCTGCTGTGTCCCCTGCTGGAAGCAGTGTCACTTTGGGCAGTGCAGTGACAGCTCTGGCTGACACAGCAGTCCCCTGAGCCACCAGCCAGCCTTCCTCAGCCTTGCTCCCTTGTGATTGCTTTTGGGCTGAGCGTGTGCCCTTCCTTGCAGGATTTGAGATTCCCGACGGAGATGCAGAGAAGCTGATGTGCCCACAGGAGATTGTAGATTACATTGCAGATAAGAAGGATGTTTATGAGTGAAGCAGTTGCTCAGAGGTGAGTTCAGAGGTGCTCTCAGGGTGCCTGGCACACACTGGGGTAGGGGCAGGGTGACGTGTGGCACAGGTGGGAGCCCAGCAGCTCGGGAGGGAGCTGGCAGCAGCCGTGGGTGCCAGCAGGGAGGGCAGCTGGGGTGTGTTTTCCTGAGGGTGGGGGTGTTTTCCTGGACCACCTGCAGCTGAGAGAGGGCATGGGGCTCAGCCTCTCCTCTGGTCCTGCCTGGCACATCCAGCACTCAGCTCCTCCCCGGGGCACCAGTGGGTGGCAGATTGCTCCCTGGGGCAGCAGTAGGTGGCAGATTGCTCCCCGGGGCAGCAGTGGGTGGCAGGCTGCTCTCAGCCATGGCCCCCATCTCCCCCTGCCCCTGGGCCTGTGGGGCACCTCAGCCCTGCCAGCGCTGCCATTTCCTCCGCCGCAGCCGGGAAGGAAATGGGCAGGAAAGGGTTATAGGAGCGGTCGGGGAGGGCTGCAGGGGAAATGAGGTGGCCTCAGGCCAGCCTGCAGCACTGATCCACATTCCTGCCTGTTCCTGTGTGGCTCCAGGCTTCCCCCCCAGCTCCCTGGGGCAGTGGGGGCTGAGTCCCTTCTCTGGCCAGGGCCAGGGAGGGAGCTGTGGCCCCTGGAGAGAACTGGGGGCTCCTTCTGTGCCTGTATTCAGTGCTCAGCGAGTCCTGACCCACTTCTGTACCTTTGAATGCTTGGTGAGATGTTAAACGTGTGGATTTTGTTTTGCCAGGAGTTGTCCCACACCAGGACGGGGCTGGTGCCGGCAGGGATGGACGGGAGCTGTCCCACTGCGGCCTTCTTTGGAAGCTGCACGTGGATGTTGTATTTAAAGCTGTCTGAATGTGTTGTCCTTTAAAAACAAGAAAAAAAAAACCAGGAATAAAGAGTTAAGACCATTCTGGTGGTGGCTGTTCTGTCTCACACAGTGGGTGGATCCTGGTGGTGGTGTTGGGGTGTGAAGGACACTCTGGGGACCCTGCCCCGAGATTTGGCTCTGCCCTGCATGCTTGTAACTGTTTATTTCATCAGTGCTGGTAAAAACAAGTTCTGTGTGAAAGGCTTCTGCTTTCCTGATGGAAATTAAGGGGGGGAATGATTTTCCTGCTGCTGAACAGCAAATTCACATCGCTGTTCCTGTACACCCGGTTCATCTCAGCACGGGAGCCTTGCTTTAACCCTCACGAGGCAGGAGCGGGTTATTTCTGAGCAGTTTTTCCTCAGAGCCAAGCAACACTGACATGTCACAGCAGTACTGCCAGGCTGGGAGCCAAGGAAGTGTCATTGGATAACAGATCCCCTGGCAGTGGGGGAGGTAAGGATGGGAAATGGAGCAGAGGCTGCAGTGCTGCCCGTGGTGCTGTGTTGTGGTGGGCTGTTCTCAGGAGCTGCACCTCTCTGTGAGACCCCTGGCACACCAGTGACCCTCTGCCTCCGGGGCCAGCTGTTCTCACTGTGCCCTTGGCAGCTCCTCCATGGCCCCAGGGCCTGGGTGAGCCCTGGGTGTTCTCTGAGCAGCTGCCCAGCAGAGCTGGGGGCACACGGTGCGTTTGGCTGCTGAGCTGTGGTGCTTTTCCCGTGGCGGGGACACAAGGTGTCTGCTGGGGGAGTGGCCGCTGGCTGCCCCTGGGTGTGGTGACCCCGAGGGATGCGGTGAGGGACCTGCAGCCGCAGCTGGATCCTGGGGCAGCCTTTGTCCCGGCACGGCCCGCGGAGCGGGGACAGCCGGGGCAGAGCGCGTGTCCCGGGACGAACCGGTGCGAGGGGCCAGGCCGGGGCTGAGCCCCCGCGTGCCGCAGGCGGCGGCTCCGTGAGCACAGCGGGCCGTGCCGAGCTGCCGAGCCCCGGCCCGGAGGGAGGGAGCGCCGGTGCCGCGGGGCGGGTCCGGGCCGGGGGCTGCGGTTCCGCTGCCGCCGCCCCGGCTCCCGCTGCCCCGGCTCCCGCTGCCCCGGCTCCTGGCCGCCGCAGGTGAGCGGGGCGAGGGGAGGTGGCACGGCCGGGAGGGGTCCCCGCTGCTCCCCGGGCGGGGATGCTGCGCTCGGGGGGCGGCGGCGGCAGGGCCGGTGCATCCCGGCGGTCTGCGGCGGCGGCGGGGCCGGTAGCGGCACCGGGCGGCTCCGTGTCCCGGCTGGGGGCGGCGGCTGCTGCTCGGTGTCACTGGGAGCTGCCCAGAGCGGGCCCGGCCGGGGGTACCGGGGCGAGCGGGCGGCGGGGCGGGCACGCCGCGTGCGTTTTCCGTGTGGCCGTGCCGTGCCGTGCCGTGCTGTGCCACCAGCCCTGCGAGTCCGCGGCCTCGAAGGCGGCGGGTGCTGCCCTGCGGAGCCCTTTGAGGCGCTGGCGGAGAGCGGGGCCCGCGGGGCTGCTGGTGACCCCCGAGCAGCGCCAGCCGCACCCGGGCCGTGACCACCCGCCCTGGCGCCTGCCGAGCCCGTTATCGCTGGAGAGGAGCCGCCACGGGCCCGGGCCCTGCCCGTGCCCTGCCCCGGAGGCGCTGGTGCCGGTGCCGGGGCGATCGGGCTCGGGGGCTCCCAGCACGGGCAGAGGGAGGTGATGGGCAGGACTTGGCTCCGCTCGTTGGGACCAGGACAGGGGGTTCCCGGGTGGGTTTGGGTTGTTCTGGAGCATCCCATTCAGCAGAGCCCCCAGCCCTCAGGGTTGCTCCGGGTGCCGGTGCGGGATGCTCGGTGCCCCGCACCGGTGCACGCTGCCCCTTTCCCTGTCTCGCAGTGCTCGTGGGATGCTGTGCGCGGCTCTGCCCGGCTCCGGGCAGCGGCACGGGCTCCGCTCTGGGCGCCGCCGACCCCTGCGCCCCGCCGGGCCCCGCGACGGGGCCGCGCTGCCGGACAGGTACCGCCGCCCTCCCGCCGCCTCCGCGGCACCGAGTGCGGCCGCTCCCGGGCCCGGGGCTCGGAGCCGCTCAGCGCCCTCGCCTCTGCCCGCAGATCGGCCGGGAGCTGGCACGGGGCAGCCGCCGACACCGGAGGCCGTGGGGCAGCCGTGGACAGAGGCTGAGCTGCTGCCCTCCCCCGGGACCCCCGCCGGGCCAGCCGAGCTCTCCAGCCCGCAGGACAGCCCCGGGCGGGGCAGCGAGGGGACAGCGCCGGCGGCGCGGGGTGGCACCGCCACCGAGCCCCCGGGGCCGCCGTCCCCTGCCAGGCTGGGGGTGACCCCTGCAGGGACCCCAGCCCCGGTGGAGGCAGACACAGATCCTGCCACCTCGCACTCCCCGGGCCCTGACCCTCGAGGACATGTGACAGTGGAAGGTGCCGCGACAGCCCAGGGGACACTTTTGTATTCACCACCCTCTGTGACAGTGCCAGGCTCTGCCAGGGGACAGGGGGGGTCCAGCAGCAGCCTGCTGGGGTGGAGGGCTGTTGGGACAGCCCTCGTGCAGAGCCAGAATGCCACTCTGCAGCTGGGTGACAGCAGCCCGGGGACCCGCCCGAGCACCGTGCTGGCCACTGACAGCCCAGCGCCGGGGACAGCAGGGACATCACCCTCTGCTGGGGGGCTGCAGGGGCTGCTGACCCCCGCAGGGACACTGCAGGGGACACACTGGGGGCTGCCAGGAGGACAGGGCTTTGCTTCCCACCCACGGGAGGGTCCCCACTCTGCCCCTCACCCCTCTGCCCTGTCCCCTGGGCCTGCTGGGAGCCCCTTGGGCAGCACAGCCCGGCCAGCCCTGGGGACAGGCCCAGCCCTGCTGCCTGCCACACACAGGGGCTCAGGTCTGCCTCTTGCCAGCACCCCAGGGGTGACCTCTCCCAGCCAGGGATGGGCTCTGGACCTGACCACGGGGGTCTTGGGGCCACCTGACAGAGGTGACATCCCCCTGAGCCCATCAGCCATCCCAGAGCAGCCCCCTGTCCCCCCTGGCAGCCCTGCTGTGGCGCAGGGTGGGGTGGCACACACCAGTCCTGGATCCTTCCACGTCCCCCCGTCCCCACAGTCTGCCCCAGCCAGTGGCTCTGCTGTGACCCTGCTGTCAACCCCGCTGCCTTCCCCAGGGACCAGCTGGGGGGTCCTGGGCTTTGGCCCCACCGTGGGCACTCCTCTGGGAGACCCCTCCCCAGGGCTGCCCCATTCCAGCTCGAAGGCGGGTCCTGCAGAGAGCCCTCCATCCCTGGGGGGGTCCCAGGTGGGAGTGGGCAGCCTGGCACCCCCCTCAGCACCTGGGCCTCCCCAGCAGCCAGCTCTTTCCCAGCCTGCTCCTTCTGTGGGACCAACTTCTGCTGTTGGTGTCACCACTGCCGGTGTCACTGCCACCACCGCAGCTGCCACCAGCCCGGAAAGGCTCGGGGACACGGGCACAGCAGAGCCACGTGCTGCTGTGCTGCAGAGGGATGGGCAGGGTGTGACGTGGGGATCCCCAGCTCGTGTGCCCACTGTGATGCCCGGGCCCCCCCAGCAGCCCACAGATTCCCACGGTGGGGGCCCTGGCTCCCCCCCAGCTGCTGTGGACACAGAGCTGGCCCAGCCATCGAGCAGCCCCAGAGGGAACACAGACACTGACACCCCCCAGGTGACACCGGCTGGGGTGGGCAGGGCCCCCCAGGTGTTCATCGTGGAGGATCAGCCCCCAGTCCTCAGAGGTGAGTCAGGTTTTGGGACCCTCTGCTGGGGCACGGCACACGGGGGAGGTGGAGGTGGCTCCTGGGGTGGGGTCACGACCTGCCTGTCCCCATGTCGCCCTGCAGCACCCCTCCTGCGCCTCCCCTGCGAGCTGGTGCTGGACATGGGGTTCGTGCCGGCCCTGCGGGACCCGGGGTCGCAGGAGCGCCAGGAGCTGCTGCACAGCTTCAACCAGACGGTGAGTGCGGGCTGAGCCAAGTTCTGCCGGCCGGGTTCTGCCAGCCGGGTTCTGCCAGCTGGGCTGTGGGCTGGGGGCCGGGCTGGGGGCTGCCGGCCGGGTTCTGCCAGCCGGGTTCTGCCAGCTGGGCTGGGGGCTGGGGGCTGCAGGCCGGGTTCTGCCGGCCGGGCCCCGCGCTCAGCCCCGCACCCCGCAGGTCGCCCCGCTCTTCGCGCCCGTGCCAGGCTTCCTGCGGCTGGAGGTGACCGGGCTCAGGTGGGTGCTGGCGCGGTGCCGCGGCGGGTCCCGCTGCCCCGCACGGCTGTCCCGCGCTGGCAGTGCCCGGGCAGAGCTGGCAGTGCCCCAGGCCGCGTGTCCCCGCAGGGAGGGCAGCGTGGTGCTGCGCTACGACGCGCTCTTCGCGGCCGAGCAGCTGCCGCTGCCGGGGCTGGAGCAGCTCCTGGAGGCCGCGCTGGGCTCGGCCCGTGCCCGGCCCGGGCTGGCGGTGGGCACGGCCCCCGTGCTGCGCCACGTGGCTCTGGGTGAGTGCGAGGCCATGGCCAGAGGGGCTGGTGGCAGGGAGGGCACACGCTGGGCAGGGAGCGGTGACACGGCTGGCCTGTCCCTGCAGCGCGGCCGCTGGACCCCTGTGCTCTGCTCTTCACCTGCCCGGCCGGCTTCGCCTGCGTGTCCAGGGCGGATGGGAACGTGACCTGCACCTCCCTCTGCCACCGCGCCTACTGCAAGAACCAGGGCATCTGCTCGCACGGCCGGGACCACCAGCCGCGCTGCCAGTGAGTGCCCTGGGGACAGCCCGGGCCAGGGCACTGTCCCCTGGCGCTGATGGCTCCCTCGGTGCAGGTGCCCCGTGGGCAGCGATTTCTGGTTCATGGGGCTGCGCTGTGACTACCGGGTGACACAGCAGGGCCTGCTGGGCACGGCGGCCGGGGTCCTGCTCAGCATCCTGCTGCTGGGCGCCGTGCTCGCCGCCCTCGCCGTGCGCCGCTTCAAGGCGCTGCTGCTGGAGGCCAGGGCCGACCAGACCCGCAGCAGGTGGGAGCACGGGCCGGGGCCTGGCTGGGGTCTGGGGGCTCTGGAGAGGGGGACTGGGCTGGGGCTGAGCTGGTGGGAGGTGATGGAGGGGATGCTCCCAGCCACAGGGAGTGGGGTGCAGCCAGAGAGGCTGCCCTGTTTGGGGCTGTGGTGGCACTGAAGGGCTGAGGGCTGTGCTGCTGTGCACAGATGTGTGAGATGTGCTGATGACTCCAACTGCGTGGTCCCTGGGACCCCTCAGTGCTGCCCGTGGCACAGGGTCTGCCTGCCCCAGCGTGTCCTGCCCGTCCTGGGCGGGTGAGCAAGGCTCCAGCACAGCCCTGACAAAGCAGCTCCTTTGGGAACGGGGCTCTGCTGTCCTGGCCTCACCCACTGCCCGTTCTGTAATGTGCCGTGGGGATTGTTCCCGAGGAAACCACTGCAACAGCTGCAGCCACGGCGGGGCTCGGCCAGAGGCTGATCAGTGTCACGGGCTCTGTCCCCACCCTGCGTGTGCGGCTGGGCCCTGCCCTGGACCCAGGAAATTTGGGCAGAAATCTGCAATCTGTGTGGTCAAGCTGTTGTGTGCTCGTGTGCTCACGTGCTTGTGTGTGTACACATGTGTACACATGTATGCATGTGCCTGCTGTCTGTGTATGTATCTATACATAGATGTATGTATACATGTGTGTGTGTATCTATATAGGTACACACAGGTACAGATACCTGTGTGTGCACACCTGTGTGTACCTGTGTGTATCTATACCTGTGTGTACACACGTCTCTATGTGTGTATTTGTGTGTACCTGTGTGTCTGTACCTCTGTGTACCTGTGTGTCTGTATTTGTGTGTATCTGTACCTGTGTGTACACACGTCTCTATGTGTGTATTTGTGTGTACCTGTGTGTGCACACCTCTCTGTGTGTGTATCTGTCTGTACCTGTGTGTGCACACCTCTCTATGTGTGTACCTGTGTGCACACCTGTGTGTACCTGTGTGTGTCTGTGCCTGTGTGTGCACACCTGTGTGTACCTGTGTGTGCACACCTCTCTGTGTGTGTATCTGTACCTGTGTGTCTGTACCTGTGTGTACCTGTCTGTACCTGTGTGTGCACACCTGTGTGTACCTGTGTGTCTGTACCTCTGTGTACCTGTGTGTCTGTATCTGTGTGTATCTGTACCTGTGTCTGCACACCTATGTGTACCTGTGTATCCGTGTGTGCACACCTATGTGTGTATCTGTGTGTACCTGTGTATCTGTACCTGTGTGTACACACCTCTGTGTGTGTCTGTACCTGTGTGTATCTGTACCTGTGTGTCTGTACCTGTGTATCCATGTGTGCACACCTGTGTGTACACATCTATGTGTGTATCTGTGTGTACCTGTGTGTCTGTACCTGTGTGTGCACACCTGTGTGTACCTGTGTGTGCACACCTCTCTATGTGTGTACCTGTGTGTACCTGTGTGTATCTGTCTGTGCACACCTGAGCCGTGCCCCCTCCCGCAGCTATCGCCGTTTCTGCCGCCTGGACGATGTCTCAGCCCAGTACTGGTCTCGCTCGGGGCTGCCCTCGGCCAGCTCGCTGGACAACCCGGCCTTCAGCAACTCGGAGGAGCTGCTGCAGCTGCAGGTCCTGGACGGAGGCTGCTGCGGCTGCCGCGGGGACTCGGCCGGCAGCGACGGTGCCAAGCGGGGCCCGGCGCCCTGTGCCCACCCCCAGTGCCAGCCCAGGTGGGAGCAGGGGCTCTGGGCAGGGAGGGCTTTGGGGCACACGAGCCCTGGCAGCGTGTGTGCAGCCCTGCCCAGCCAGTGGCTGCTCCTCCACGGGCGGTGCCAGGGGCTCTGACACCCCCCAGCCCTGGAGCAGCACCTGATTATTTTATTTTCTCCCATGGGAGGAGGTGTGTGTGTGCTGTAAGGGAGGATGGTTCACATCTGCAGGAAAGGGTGGCTCTGTGTGCTCATGGGAAACTCCCATCAGCTTCCAGGGGTGTCCATGGAAAAAGAGCCCTGGAAGTTTCCAGCTCCATTGGCAAAGGGCAGGACGGGCAGGAACCTCCCCAGGGGGATCAGGAGCAAAGCCACAGCTCCAGGTGTTCCCTCACTCCAGGCCTAAGCTTGGCACTGTCCCAAATTCATCATCCCCAGGGCACAGCACAGGGTCCCTCTCCTGCACCAGCCTGACTCTTACCCCCTTCTCTTAACTACCTGTGGATTCTTTTCCCAGTTTCCATTACGAGTGGGACACCAGCTCCAGCAGCATGAACGAGCCCATGGTGGACTCGGGGAAAGCCAGCGACATCTCGGTGTCGAGCTGGCCCATGGAGCCCATCCAGTGGGCTCCCTTCCCCCTGCACCAGCTCTCCAGGCAGCGAGCGGTGAGCCGGGGCCGGGCTGGGGGGGTTCAGGGGGTGCAGGTGCCCCGGGCTGCACCCTGCCCAGCCCAGCCCGGCAGGGTGACTCCAGGGCAGCGCTGGGAGCCCTCCCTGGCAGGGACAGCCCCCAGGGGCACGAGCCACGCTCCCTCTGTGCAGCACAAGGCCCGCTGGCCGCAGCCCTTCAGCGAGGGGCTGGAGCTGGGCACGCTGGAGCGGAGCTGGACGGCCTGAGGCCACGGACACGCGGCAGCGGGGTTCAGCTTGAAACCAACCACATTTTATTTCCACGTAACGAGCTCAGTGAAGGAATCCACACACTTGGACGATACAATCAACGCGGGTGTGATGTCAGTGATGTCAGTCCCAGCGGGGCAGGCCCGGCGAGCCCCTGCCCCGCTCC
>NW_024373256.1:593967-686190 GCF_014805655.1 Passer montanus
AGTGACGTAAGGGTCAGTCTCGGGGTCGATGTTTGGATAACCTTTCCATGGCTCACCAGGGCGAAACTCTAGGAATACAGATGCAGGAAAGAAGCTTATTTTCACCATATTTTTAAAAAGGAAACAGCTGTCTAAACAATACACCTCCTAATGACTGAAAATCCAAAGCCTTTTAAGCATTTAATTGACTTGATTTAGCCGTCACTTTGCTAATTTAATTCCTGGTTTCTCTGGCAGATCTGTCAGCACAGCAGAAGTGCCAGTCTCCACTTCCAGCTGCCGAGAAGAGCCCTGTGCCCTGCACAGGCAGCGGGGCGGGCAGGAGGGGCAGGGCAGTACCTGGGGGCCAGGTAACACTGCTAGAGCCATTAGGCGATTTGGCACGGGGCCAGCCGTCCCCAATGGAGCCGGGAGGGCTGGCTGGGGAGTTACTGCTGTTCAGGAAGTCGTAAGGAACAAACGGAGAATCTTCCAGCCTGAAACCACTTGAAATAGCACCTGCGGAAAAAATAAAAACAGCGGTCAAGTATTTTTCACGGCTGGGTTTTATATCCCTACATAGATATATATAAAATCATGCCCTTGTAAATCATTCATGAAATATACAGCAGCACACTGTCCTCTGGTGATCCAAGCTCTACTGGAGATCATACTGGAGTGTGTGACTCAAAATGAAACATGTCTGAGTAATTCAGGAGAAAACTGTAAGAACAATCTCCCCTGAAAGCCCTTCACTAAAACAGTACCTACATCCAAAGTAACATAAGTTCAACCCAAGTAAAGCATTCATTCCAGAGGTAAGAGCATTCTGTGAGACCCCACTTGACTAACAGGGCTCTGTGGTGGGAGAGCTCATGAAAGAAACAGCTCCAACACGTGAAGGGTCTTCAGCCACTGCAAAGCCCTGTAGATTCTATTCCTGCTCTCGGGAGGCAAAAAAATGAATTTAAAAATCCCCAGAGACAGAGAAAGGAATGGTTTAAAAGTTATCAGAAGCAAAGCCAGTTCTGCTACAGTTCTGAGGGAACCAGGGACTGCAGGAGACACAGAAATTCCTGGCTCTGCTCAGAAAACCTCCCCTACAGGTAAAGCAACACCACTGCCTGTGGCAGCAGTGGGAGTGCTCAGAAGGGCAGCTGCAGGGAATGGCCACTGCAGGCTACCAGAGGCAGCTCAGAGCAGCACAGCAGCTGATGCACCTAAAAATACCCCGACCATCTGAGACTGAACAGTAACAGGAGACTGGGGACATTTATAACTATCTTTAGACACACATTCTTGGGCTATAGACTCGAATTTTAACTGGATGATTTCAAGCAACTGAAACAGCTGAAATGTCATATGAATCTTGATTACTGGAATGAAACATGAAGCAACCAAGTTCACCTCCTCTAAAACTAAGGACAGCAATGATACCAAGTCTAGCCCTTCTAAGCTGTCCCCAATTTTAGAATGCAAACACAGACATTCACAACCAAAACCTGCCAGTAAAAATGTCAGCCATGCCCAGAATGCAGCAAATCCCCCAAAATCACCTTAGGACAGAAGGGTGGTGGGAGAGAAAACTTGAAAACCAAGCTTTTGGCTCAAAGATATATGAAGCATTCCACTGGAGATTAAGGTAAAGCTAGTATCAACAGTCACAGTTACAGAAAAGTCTGGTTAAAAATGAATTCTGCAGAATGTTTCTACTAATCTCATCACAAGATCACTCTGTGAGCACAGTCAGCAAAGCTGTGGCTGCTGTGGCAGACCAGCAGCAAGCTGGCACAGCCAGCACGACAGAAACTGTGACACAGGAGCTATGACCACAGCCCACAGCAGCACTGCAAACCTGCAGTGACAGCCAGCAGCCCGAGGCTGACCTGCCACAGCTGTGCCAAGGAGTGCTGCACATACCATGTTTGCTGGAGTTCTGATCTAAGGATGTGTTCATAGAAATGCTGTCGACTGTAGTCCATTTCCTCAGCCGAGACTGTGGCTCTTTAATACTGCTCATATCCAGGTTTACATTCAAGTTTGAGTTCATTCCTGAAAGCACACACAGCTTGTGAGACACAGGCCCAAGCTCTCCTTCTGCTCATCACCCCTGCTGCCCCAGGAAGCACTGAAGAGCACGTTACCATGGTTATGGCATGCTTCCACCTCGGGGTCTGAGGAACATTCTGGCACTTCAGCCAGGGACCTCTCTGCACACAGAAGCTAAGCTGAGCAATGCAAAGCACTCCCAAGTTCTCAGCTCATGTCCTCATGCAAAAATGTCAGTGGAAGAAGACATTAGGAAGTTAAGAGCAACTAAAATGTAAATACCTAAAACAGGGGGCAAACAGAACTGGTCGTGACCTGCTGTAGCTGTGCTCTGTACTTCAGACGTTTCTCTGCCAGAGAATCAAGACAATGCCAACCCAAATCAGCTCAAATACTGGAGGAACCAGGCTCTTCTGGGCTTGGACAACGTGCCCACATTTTTGACCTTGGCATGCCCGCTCCCTTTCCAGGTCTGCAAGAACCCTGAACTCACAACTCCACCTGGGACCTTTCCAGCCCTCAGATCTATTCCCTTCTTCTCTGAAAACAAACCACCACAAAGGTTTAACTTGAGAACAGGAACATACAGGAACCTTCTCAAATGTCTCCTAGAGACACCTTCCTTCAGCACTGGCAACAAGGGCTTCCTCTTGCTCCTGAGTGCACATTCACAGCCAGAAAGAAACTGGTTTACTTTTGAGGGGTTTTTGGTTGTTTTTCTTAAAGGCAGGAGCAAGAGCTGGTGCCAGAAAAGCCTCCTCTTGAAATGCCTCATGAAAAGTGCTTGGAACAGGATGGAGTTTTAAGAAATGTAACAACTATCAATAGCTCAAACAGAAAAAAAGGGAAGTCCAGCTGATCCTGTTTCTAACACCTCCCTCTGGAATTTGCTGTTGTCAGAGCAGCACCTCTGCACCACAGTAACCTGTGGTTCCCTCTGCCTCTGGAGAAGCTGCAGAGACCTCTGAGAGAAGGGTTAGAAAGAGCCCAGGCTGGCAGAGGGGCACATCTGTGACCAGGCCAATGCCAGCCCCAGCAGGCACAGCTCTGTCACAGCTCTGTCTGGGACATGTTGGGCTGAGTGATGGACACCAGTCCCTGGACATAATCCATAATTTAAACACTCCTCCCACAAGTAATTCTTCATATCCCACTGTGGAAGACTTGATATTAGTTGTATCAGTTATACTCAATACTGGTTATTATATCAGTTATACTCTCTATAAAGGTTGTTTTTATTAACAGAAATACTTAATTCTGCAATGAATTGGGATGTGACTGCAGAACTGGTCAGGGAGAGAAAGGATGCTCAGGCCCCAGTCTCTACTTTGGGTGAATATCTAGTGAATCCTGACAAATCCCTTCCCTGAAATGGAAACAGAACCTCCTTGCTCTGCCTGCTGGCCTCCTGACACTGGTATGGGGCACAGAGAAAACAACAAACCCACAGGATCTTCCAGGAGAGCTGGGCAAGGTGAGCTCCCTCCACACAACTACACCACCACGCTGCTCTGGAGGGGACAGCAGCTTTCCTCTGCACTCAGTTCTTCACTGAGGGGGAAGAAATTCCAGCAACAGCTCTTCCTACCCTTAAGGCTTTATGTGAGGATGAGGGTGGCTCTGTGTGCTGAGAGAGGGATCCCAAACAGCTCCTGTGGATGCTGTGCAGGCCCTGAGGGATCTCCAAGCAGCCTCACACACAGGGCAGGCTCCTGAGACAGGGCCATGACCCATGAGAGAGCAGCTGTGGGGCACATACAACAGCTCCAGCTCAAGGAGTGAAACACAAAGGAGCCTGACCTGGGCAGGATGCCATCCCTCAGCACAGTTTGGTGAGAAAGTGAAATATGCCTTTCCTCAGAGCTAACACAGTGTCTCCAAGAGCTAAAAAACTTCCTTTGTATGCCTTGCAGAACTGGACATTGATGCCAACCATCACCAGCAGCTCTGAAGCAGCAGCCTGGACTTGAGGCTGGCCCCACGCCACCCCAGTGTGGCACTGTCCTGGCCAGTGCCACTCTGCCTGCAAGCACAGGGACCTCAGCTGCATGTCCAGGAAACAAACTTCCCTGCAGAGGCCAATGGGAATGCAATCAGCCCAACAGAAACGACCCAATCAGAATAAAAGAGAAGAAAAGCAAAAATGAAGGGCAGGAAAGAAATGGGGGTAAGGAGCAGAGGTACATGGTAAACAGCTGTAGTAAGATAGCATTAAAAAGGGACCTAAAGTAAGAAGAAAATATACAAGCCTGGAATTTCTGAAGTAGAAATTGGACAGAAGCCTGAAAATGTAGGGAGAAAGAAACAGGAGATGTTTGTATTCACAAATGTTCAGACATTTTGCCTAATGAGACAACAATTCTTTAAAAATGCAAAGACAAAAGTTTTCTTTCCTGGCCAAAACCACTGACAGGCAAAGTGACTGTTCTACCTGTGCAATTCTAGAGCCACTGAAAGCATTTTTGAAATCCCAAGAAATGTGTGTACATCAAGGGACTCTTTGCATGGATTCTACTCCTTAATGTCCTTGTGCTCCAGGAATCAGGACTTTGTATCACCCTGGGGATCCAGGGGACAAAGGGAGCACTGAAAGGAGACTGTCATTCCTCAGGACTGTAAAGCATTCTGTACTGAGACAGGGACACTCACTGGGAATGAGAGTACTTGGGGAAAAGCTATTTGGTGAGCAAGGGTAACCCCACACAGAATTACTACTTGCACTAAAATGGGAAGTGCTACAGGGTTACAGTCATTGTCCAGGAGGAGGCAAGGGGAACGTGGGGCTGGGTGTCACAAACACTGGCTGGCTGCAGGGCACTCACCTATAGGGAAGCTGCTGAATGCATTGATTGGTGAGGGCCCTTTCTGCAGCTCAGGAGTAGTGTGGGGCATGACATTCTCAAGGAAGGATTTCATGGAGGGCTGATGGAGTGACTGCTGTTGAGAGGGTGGAGTTTGCTGCTTCATTAACAGGTTTGGATCAAGCTGACGGGACTGTTGCATCATCTGTTGCTGCATACTAAGAGATCGACCCTTAAAAAAAACACAGCAGTTACAACACCAACGAGCAAGAGCTTCCCCATGTTTTGAGCAGGATGAAATGCACCTCTGTACCCTGTGCACCCTGCTAAACCCCACACCCAGTCCCTCCTCTAAAGCCTGTCCAACTCCGACCTCCCCTGCCCACCTCAGTGTGAGTCACAGCAAGAAACGAAGCTGAGGATGAAAAGCAGCTGCCAGGAGAGTGTGAGGAGGGAGAATGAGGAGGTTCTTTACCTGCTGCTCCTGCTGCTGCCGACCCCCAGAAGGCACACTCCTCTGGGGCTGCGCCTTCTGCTGCTGAGCCAGCAGCCGCTGCGAGACAGGAGGGTCAGAACAGGCACTGCAGGCTGCACTCCCTCACCCAGCCCACAGCCAGCACCAGCACCAGCTCACCTGTAACTGCGAGATCTGGGAAAGCTGGTTTAACTGGGACAGTTGATTCAACATGGCTACCTGTTGTGGGCCAAAAAGTGGGCTCAGGCCACCGCTGTTTGGTGCATACTTCAGTAATGATACTGGAACCTGCAACACACACCAGGCCCAAAGGCAACTGTCACGGCTTTACTCAGCCCAGGAAATGCAGAATACTAGAACCTCTGGTCAACAGAGGCCTGGTTTCATCGAGCCAGATGTGTTCCCAAATATTTACAGAATAAATACCAGCAACACCAAGAAACAAGGAACAATTTTCTGGAGCAGAATTTAGATAGCTCATACACAGAGTGTTTTCTGTACCACTTACCTGAGGGGATAGTAATGGAGGAGGCACTTGAGCACGTGGATTAGGCTGAGATGAATTAAGAGGTTGTGCTGGAGGCTGCTGCATGCTCCTGGGCTGTGCTGCTATATTCCCAACACCAAACACACTGGGATTGCCATTCTGGGGAAAGGACGGGCAGTCAGTGACAGAAAAACTCTTGGGCTGCTTCTCCCACCCCACACATTTCAATCACAAGTTAAACAGGTATCAATTACATAAGCAGGTACAATGTAATATCAAAAGGCATTAAATGCTGTAAGTAACAGACCAAGGATATGCACACAGCCTTACCTGTCTAACAGAATTCAAGCTTTGCATACCCAGCCCTGCTAGGGAGCCCAGGGCTTGGTTAGGTAGTGCATTATTTGAAGGGGGAAGCTTCATGTTTTGATTGGACATAAACTGCATGTTTTGGGACTCGTCTGCTACAATGCCATCCTGATGGGACAGACAAACCGAGGCGCAACAACCAGCCAGCAAGCAAGCAGAAGGGAGAAACCATTGCAGGAGCAGAAGGGAAGAGTCACAGGACAGTCCAGCACCAGCAGGAAATAGGCAGAAAACAAAAGAGATCAGGTTAGTCATCGGCACCACCAAGGGCCACAGAGAGTGCTTAGTACTGTGCATCAGAGTTAACCAGAACAAAGCCACCGCAGGACTGAGCAGCCAGCCCTGCACCAGGCTCAGGAGCACACAGCTCACTGCTCAGGACACACTGAGGGAGCTCAGCAGCGTCCCCAGAGACCCCACTGACCTTATCGAAGTAAGGACCGCGATCCATGGAAGACTCTTTGGGAATTTGGGGACGAGAACCAGGGCCCTTTCCAACCACACGATTGTAATCTCCCACGCCCAGGCCGTGCTTGTCCATCTCCAGCCGCTTGTCCTGCAGCAACCCTGGGGACACAGAGGTGGCTGCACACCCTGGGGGCTGCAGCCCCAGCCCGGGCAGGACAGCCCTGGGACACACAGCACCCCAGCTCTGCCTGCTGGGCTCTGCTGGGACAGCACACCCTGGGCACCAAGCCTGCAGACAACTGAGCTGTGGGATCACCCCCAACACCCTCTGCAAGCTTCACACAGACACTGCTGTCAGCTCGCTCTTAAAACCAAGAATGGATAATTGTTTAAACTTGCAATAATTTAAATATCAGGCTTGCCATTAATACTGAAATCTAAAACTCAAAGAACAATTCCTTTACCCAAAAGACTCTGAGCCCCAAGGTGAAAATACCCAATTTTGAAGTGGAATAAGGAGAGAGTAACTACATTAAAAATTATAATGCTGCAATTACTTTTAGTTAAACATTCTATCATCATAGTATACTGTTATTGTCTTAAGAATTATCTTTCATTTGCTAAAGAAATCCTAACAGTGAATGGAATCAAATAAACCATAACTGCTCCCGAGTAATTTTACACTCAGGTTTAAACATTTCTAAAATAACTGTTCAGCATTAATTTAGTTCTTAGAACTGAACAGGTGTTTCCAAGAATGAACCCAATGAGCCAGTGTGGGATTTGGTAAGTTTCTGTTTATACTCAGTGGAGGTGCCCAGAGGGCAATCAAGATATTTCTATTACAAGAAACAAACACACCACACCCTGAAAACATCCTCTCATGTCAGTTCAACACACATAAATATGAATAAGCTTAGTCTGATACGTGGCCAATATTCCTATAGCAACCAGGTGATTGTGTGTGCAGCTTTACACACACACAAATACTCTTCTCTACAAGGACATTCCTCTTCTTTAGGGAAATATATACTTGACTATATATAGCTGCATATACACTACACACCGTTTCAAAAATGTAATTTACAGAAGGATATCAGGTAAAGGAGAGTATGGAAGAAAAAGCAATAAAGCCCAGCTCGGTTCTTCTGCTCTTACCTCCAGACATGTCCATCTTATTGCTCTGTATGGTTTCTTCTGGTGATTCTCTCTGAAGTGATAAAATAAACCACAGTTATTTAATAATAATAATTTTAAGATAAAACAAAGAGATCCCTGCACACTATTACAATTCAAAACTGCAAGAAAGAAAAATCAAGACAATCGGGTGCTATTTTAAAGCATTTCCTCCCTTCAGCTGCTATCCAGCCAAGAACAGCTTCCCCCACCAGAACCACCAGTAAATGCAGTAAAGCATCAGGCTATGGGATGGATAACTGGGTAGTGGTTACAAAACCACTTTTCATCAATAAAGGGGTCTTTTTGCAATGAGAATGCACAGAAAAGGGATGGGTGACGGGGAGACAAACACAAGTAAAAAGAAAACCACGATGCAAATGAACACTTGGCAATTGAGCATTTCAATGTCTGCACATTGTAACAAGCCCTGTGGAAAGGCAGATAGACAGAGACAAATACTTACTGAAAAACTGAGATTTGTGAATTGCTTAATGAATGGATTGATCCATGTTTCATCTTGCTTATTTCCACCTTTCATTATTCCCTTAAAAACAGAAAGGAATTCCTGTGATACTCAGATCTGACTTTAATTACATCCAAGTGTAAAGAATGAAAATTGAAGTGTACTGTGTAAGTGCAGTAATCCCTTCTGACTCAGCTTTCAGAAATGACTGCAAGCCTTGCCCCGAGCTGCCCCTCACCTTTGTGGGCATTTTCTTCATGTAGGGTGGCCAGTTTAACGAGGGGTTAGCTTCTTGTGAGGAACTGCTGTTCCACATTCCAATCTCCACATCCTCCTCTTCCTCCCAGCTGGTCTGACGACTGCCACTCAATGGCATATCATCTCCACACCAACTATCTTGCATAGATTTAGGCCCTGGTGGTGAAAAACCCGGCAGTGAACATTCCAGCAGCAGCTCCACCAAACAGCTCGAGCCTACTGCAAGGCAAAACCCCTGGAAAACATGAAGCTGCCAGAGAGGGATTTCACCCTTCTGAAACACAGAGAGAGCACTCACCAGGCTTGTTTGGGGGCTGCTGCCCCAGAGAAGCGTTGCCCCAGGCAGAGGTGCCCCCTGCATCGCTGCCAGGCTCTCCCCAGCTCGTCCCAGTGTCCATGGGCTTGCCCCACGCCGCTGTCCCGTTATCCACAGTGGTGGCTGGAGCAGGAGGCTCTCCCCAACCTTTGCAAAGCAGGGCGAGTTATTGGCATCGTTCTGAACAGGGTTTTAAAGCTACCTAAAGAGTCTCAAGTGTTTTGCCTTTTCTATATGCTTGACATGCAGTAAAAGCACGTGAGCACATATTTCTGTTTGGTGTGAGGGTCATTGTTACAAATGCAAGCTGTTCCATTAATAAATGTAATCACAAAAATTTTGTGTTTACAGAATTACATTCTGATAATACAAATTTCTAAGATATTAAGCTAAGAGCTGCTCATTACATGTAACTGACCCCATCTGGCACTTGAAAAAGAGACACAGCACAAAATACTTTCTATATCCCATTAAGTTCCTCTCCAAAATCATTATTCACTGCTCATGAAGCTACAAGACCAGAAAGTCTGATACCAAATCCTTATAAACCCATCACCCCTCATTCTGTCCTGCAGAAGCCCAACATGCTTCTTTTTTTTTGAAGGCTCATTGGCAAAATTAAATTTTATCTGGTTTAGAATAATTTAGCAAAGTATTTCAATCCTTAGACACTATTTTAAGTATTTTCTCTGTGTTCCCACTCCCCAGAACTCAAGCAGAGCTGTTTAGCCCTTATTACTGCAGCTATTTAAAACTGGAGCAGATCTCCCAGTCTGTACAAACACATCAATGCTCTGTGACAATGCTGTTCATTTCTTCAACAGAAACTGCACTTCATTGCCACTTTGCCCTTTCCATTTTGAAACTAAAATATTGTTCTAAGAAGCAAGACTAAAAAAGAGCTGTACAGTCAACAGAAAACACAAATCTGGGTAAAAGCCAGGCTTACCAGAACCCGAACTGCTCTCCTTGCTAGACATGGCACTTGAAGACAGTAGCTGCGGATGTACCTGTGCTTGCTGGTCTGAACTGCTGCTACTGTTAGGGACATTTTTATTCCACATATTCACATTTTTGTAGTTGTATTTGCTCGGATCACCCCAAGCAGAAGTTCCATCATCAATCTCCATCTTCCGGCGAATGGATTCGGGGGATGGCTCCTCCCAGCCCGTGGGCTCTTCCTCCTTTGCTGGGGCTGGCATTGGCCCCCCCAGCCAGCCGGACCCCGGGGGTTTGTTCGTGGCAGACGGGGCTCCCCAAGAGCCAACATCTTGCTTGTTCCACTCAGGAGAGTTGATTGGCTTTGATGAGTCCCCCCAGACTTGAGGCTGATTGGATTTCGCAGGGTCTCCCCAGCCCTGGCTCTGATTAGACTTTGCAGGCTCATCCCATCCTGAAGAGTTGTTTGGGGTTGCATTGTTGCCTCCCCAAGTACCAGAATTTGATTTACCTGGCTCGTTCCAACCAGACACCGACCTGTCGCTGTTGCTGCCTCCAGAACTGGATTTCTTTGCCTCACCCCAGTGGTTACTTCTAGAGTTTTCACCCCAGCTATCACCAGCAGACACTGCCCAACCCTGGTTGGCCTTCTGTCCATCTCCCCATCCCTGCTTCATCTTCGGTGTGTCATTCCAGGATGACTTTTCTTCTTTGCCACTTCCCCACGATTGATTGCTCTTGACCATTACTGTAGCAGCAGAATCTTCTTCCCACCCCCCTTGGCTGTTTGACCCTTTGGAGTCTCCCCACCTTGTAGCAGACTTTGGATCTCCCCACCCCGATACAGATGAGGTATCGTTATTATTAGGGCTAGGTCTATCCACACACCCCCCTGAGCTGGAAGTCTGTGTCACAGAGCCCCCCCAGGCCTCTGTCCCATTGTCAGTTTTCCTTTCACCCCTCGGTGATGTTTCGGTATCCCAGGCAGTGTTCTGTTTGATTGGAGTCTGTCCCCAACCAGAGTTGGAAAGGACGCGCGGATCTAAGTCAGTTCTGTTCACTATGCTTTGGAGTAACGTGTGCTGGTCAACTTTCCTCCTCTCTCGGCTCTGGCCCTCCGTAGCTGCTCTGTCCTCGTGGCACCCGGCGCTCTCCGAGCTGCCCTCGCTGTCCCCCGTACCTGTTTTGGCCCACGTGCTGCTCTGCTCAGCCATCTGGGAGGCAGCAGAGCTCTGGCTGTTGAGCTCCTCCTCCTCAGCAGACTTCCAGCCATTTGTAAACTTCCTGCTGTTTCCGTTGACGCCTTCATTGGAATGCTGACTGCCGGGCAGTTTGCTCCATTCCCCGTTGGAAATGTTGGTGCCAGTGTTTGGTGCGGGGCTGCCCCATCCTCTTCTGCTCCCGCCAGCGCTGGCACCGCTCCCGCCTCCCCAGGGCACGTTCTGGGAGCCGACCGGCCCTGCCTCCCACACCCCTCCGCCTTTACTCCCGTTGATTTGGAAGTTAGTGCTGCCAGGCCCGCTGCCGCCCGGCTGCATTAGAGTTGCATTCACAGTGTCACCATTAGCTTGGCTGTTTGGGCCTGGACATTTGTCTCCAGAGTAACCAGAACCATAGGCACCCCAGGTAGTACCGTAAGAGCCGCCAGCTTTGGCCTCACCGTTGCTCAGGTGAGAGATGGAAGTGCCGTTGGCCACTGGAGAGGCCTGAATCTGAGAATGATTCATTGTGCTCACGCGCCAGGCCCCGGGCCCTGCAGTGCTGGGCAGCTCGTTCATCTGCACCGAACCAGCAGAGTTTGGTAAACTAGAGGTCATAAAGTTAGTAGTGTTATTTGGTCCATTCATTTCAGTGTTAAGGTTTTGAGGTTGCCCACTGAATGAAACATTCCTTGTACCATTTACTTCAGAATCACAACTTTCCTGAAGGCTTCCCCAGGAACCGTGGGCTGAGCCACCCACTTTTGAGTTAATACTCTGGCTGTTGGCCATCTGACCTATGGTACTGCACTGAATGCTTGTGCCAGGACTCCCACTCCCCACGGACCCTTTCAGGGCATGTCCACTGTTCTCCAACACGGACCAGGCACCATGGTTGCCATTTGAATTCAAAGTGCTTGGATTTAACCCTCCATTTGATGAAGAGCTTATGGTGCCCCAAGCATTCATTCTATTGTTGCTACTTTCAGATTTGCTGTCAGGAGCATCCACAGAAACTTGACATGTGCTTATTATGGACCCATGGGACAACCCCCACGGCCCATTAATACTTCCATTGCCCACATTATTGCTGTTGCTACCAACCACAAACTTATTCTGAGACCCATGTCCGAGGCCGTTGCGAATGCCGTCGCCTTCTCCTGCTGTGCTCCCTGAAGCCATGATAACGAGGTTCCGCTCCGACCCAGAGCTGGAGGCAGAGTCAGTGTCCATACATTCTGAAGTCAGCTCTGGGTCACTGCCAGTGATTGATGGCCATGCTTCTTTGTCAGAGCCGTCTACGATAACTTTATCCCAGTTTGTGCTGGAGTCACTATTTGAAGAGACTGGTCCCCAGTGAGAATTTTCATAATGGGATCCTAGACCACTGTGGTTCAGATCTAAAACGAAGAAGGAAAGCCCAAGAGCATTATTATGAGTTCAGTATTATTACTTCATTAAGCGGAAGAGGAAAAAAAAAAGATAAAGATATTAAGCCAGGAATTATTTTGCTTATTATTCTGCTTCTGTTAAAACTACAGTCATGGAAAGTGACAGAGAAAGCTCTAAGTACAGCTGCTCAAAGGCTGCCACGCACAACCCAGAACACCTCCCAGCATGCAGAGTGCTCTCACAAAAACCTTAGAAAACTCTAGACTCCTAAAGGTCTTTTTCTTCCAGAGAAACACTTTTTAAAAGGATATTCTGTATCACCACATACAAATTATTTTCTAAGCCACATATATGTATTAAAAACCACAACACTAAATAAAACCCAAAAACACACTGAAAGGCAGAAATTCCAAGAGGACATGGCCCTGGCTCAGCAGCAGCAACTGCTGTGTGACAGCAGCCAGAGAACACACACCTTCCCATCCCGTTACAGACGTTGTATAGGAGCCTTCAGCACAAGTTATTCAAGGTGTTTTCTTTCATATAACAACAGCTTGGCACAAAAAGCACAAGACCCATCTGAAGTTCTGCTTCCAGAATGCACTGATGCACAAGCCTATTTTTAATTAATTTTTAATCAATATCAACATTACTCATCCTACAGAGCGCAAGACCCTGGCCCCAGAGCTGGAGCAGCACAGAGCAGGGATCCTCCGCTGCTCCTCACCCCTGGCACATGGAGGTGAGGAACAAGGATGGGCTCTGTTTGAGCAGGAGCAGTGGCAGGCCCTCGGCAGCAGGCAGAGTGCTGTGATGGTGTGGGACAGCTGCAGTCTGGAGAGCCACCAGCACCCCTGGGAGAGCTGGGACTCAGCTGAGCACAGCCCAGAGCCTGCCATTCATGTGGCACCACAAGGACACTGCTGTGGCTGAACAACTGCCCAACAAACTTCAAGGTTCCAGCTCTCACCCCGGTATTTTAAAAAGGACATTTAAGCTGCACTAAGGGACGGATCAAAGAGCTGTGTGTGCTCTCAGGAGTGAGAGAACCAACGGCACAGAGCAAGATCCTGATCACACAAACTCCATCCCAGGAACAGCATCCCTTTTAAAAGCAACACAAAGGCCCACAGATGGCAAACAGCCTGGATTCAGCACTGAGAGATACAGGTTAGGACTACAAGTCAGAGGGAAATGGTAAAACCAACTCTAATTTGCACAGCAGCAGAATGCATAAAGAATACTCGTGTTTATTCCAATTCTGTTACCCAAATTTAGCTGTGACACAGTTTGTGCAGAGCCCATCCCCATCAGCACGCAGTGATTAACCTCCACTCAGCTGAATTTCTCCCATTACATTCACAACTACCTACACCAAGAGTCTTTCTCCTGGACATAAACCTGTTAGTGATGCCTAGCATGAGCCACTGCTCTGGAACATTCCTACCTGAACCTCCCAGCTC
The DNA here is from genome assembly GCF_014805655.1 of Passer montanus. Lineage (NCBI taxonomy): Eukaryota > Metazoa > Chordata > Aves > Passeriformes > Passeridae > Passer > Passer montanus. Next base: position 607,745 of record NW_024373256.1, read on the forward strand.
GTGAACTTCAGAGACCAAGGATACAAACACTGAACAAGCAGCTACCAGCTCTGACTTTTTGTATCTGGCAGAGACCACAGAACACCCTCAAAACTGAAACACGACATGTGACAACACCCTGCATTTGGTGCACAGCACAGGGAGCCAAACAGCCTACTCTTGCTTTTCTTCCCAAAACTATTTAAAGTTGCAACTGAACTTTTGCTGCTTAAATCCTTGACAAAAAAAACATTTACACAAACCCGAGTTACTTAAAATTCTGTAATCTGCTAAGATTGCTTTCAGTAATTTTTAATTTAATGCTTTCCAGCTATGAGTTATCCGGCAGGAAACATTTGCAAAAAACTGTATGTATTTTAAAAAGCAGTTTGTCATCACATGGGCTAAAATAAACAGGACTGAGAAGTGTAAATTAAGAAATACCTGAATCTTGCACCCTCTGCCTCCTTTTCCTGCTCCAGCACAGCTGGCACCCCCAGACTGTCAATACCATACCTTGCAAGCACTGCACCTTTGGGCCTTATGAACAAATGCATTTTAGTGAATACAGTCCTGAGCTTTTAGCACACAATCAAGACATGATTTCCTCCACAGTGTGACACGTCTCTGATGGGAAGCACAAGCTTGCAGTTTATTCAATACCATAAGAGGCAAGACAGCATGGAAGCATAAACAAAAAAACCCAAAAAATCAGTATCTTAAAGTTAAGGTGACAAAAACTCTTAGTATCAATTCTGACTTAATTAGAAAATTAAAAATGTTAAACCAAATTAGTATGCAATGGCACAGAGAAAGCATACTGCAATCATTCACACACCCATGCCAATGAAAAGCATAAGCCAAAGAATAAAAACAAAAATGAAAAAATCAGACAAAATTGTGTGAAACATGTAACCACCACAAACACGTAGTGCAAAAGCAGGTGAGATGGAAGTAGCTAACCTGACTGGTTAGGGGAGTGGCTCACCAAGTCCCGAATGGGAGGCATGCCTACAAAAAAAAGCAAGAAAATCACAGAAGTGTTACTTAGCAAATGAGAGAACAGTCCCCAAAGCACTCAGTGCTGCACAGCCAGTCCTCAGACCCCTTCTCCAGGACGGGTTTCTCAGAGCCAGCTCAGTCTCACTGTCTGCTCTGCATCATGTTCCCCACACAGGGAGCAGGGACACGGCAGCAAACTCAGCCTGGGGATGTGAGAATTAGCAATTCTGCTGCTTTTGTGGCACATTCCAATTATGACCTACTTGTTACACATTTGGCATTTAATGAACCAATTTAGCGTGTCCTTAAAGGTTTGATTTATCCAAAAAAGAGGATATAGTCAGTGAAACCAAAACCAGTTCATTTCGGGCTGTACTGGCTGAGAAGTTGAGCAGTGAAGCAGTGAAGTTTTCAGCCCCGAAACTTCAGCAAGTTCCTCTCCCTGCTCTGAACAGCACATTTGCTCCACCTCCAAGTCAGGGCTCTGCCTGAGCAAACAGCAACATCTGAGGATGGCCCAGTGCTGACTGAGCCCAAGCACGGGCACAACAATCCTTCATCTGCCCCCTGCCACGTCCTGCTCCTCCCTGTGCCACACAGCACTGGACAGAGTCAAACTTCATCTTTCAGACCCACACATTTTACACCTGGAGACCACAACTGTTACACTGGAGGCAACGTTCCCCAAAGGAATCCACCCTTCCTCACTACTAACTGCAAACCCCAACTGCTCCCTTCCTCCCTGGCTCCTCCAGGAGCTGAGAACAACCCCAGGTTACTGGAGGCACCTTTTGCTCCCCAGGGCTCTGGCTGGGGCACAACTTTGTGGCTGTGCTGTGAGATGCACCAGGACAAAGGCAGATGGGAGGAATGCAAACTGGAGCCCTGCCAGGAGCCCGGTCCTGCTCTCCTGCTCTGCTCTGGTCAGTCTAAGCAGATACTGCTGGAAATACTTCATGATATAAATAATTTCATGTGGAACAACCACCTGGTTATGCCAAGGTGCTCCAGAGCAGAGGTGAGCAAACACCAGGGCAGCAATCAACCCTGCCCTTCACGAGATGTTTGCACATGGGGCATGTCAGTGAAGACAACAACTAAACTGGGAATGAAAGTGTCCTGATAAAGAGCTGCTTAGGGAGACTTCTAAAAATAACCATCTTGGCACTGGCCTGGATCTGTTTCAGGAGCACTACGAGCCGTGAGCTTCATTTATGTGTCTCTACTAAAAGAGCATGCCAAATGTCCTAAAAACAGCAGGAAAACCCAGCCCACAGGCCTATCCCTTCTTCAGCTTTACTTCCAGACAAAGCACACTGATTTTCCAAACAGGAGACAACTGTTCACACAAAACACAAGTAAAGAGATGGGGTTTAGACCACTGATATAATTAAAAAATTCTCCAATACCAACGACTTAAAATCTTAGTGTGCTCAGGGCAATTAAAGACTTTAAATTCAGCAGCATCTGCCTGCATTACCTGGCTCTGACAAAGCACCTGCCAAACCACAGCTGGAACTGGGGAGAGATCCGTTCAGGAATTACACACAAACCCACAGCCATTCCCAGCCCCACCAATTCTGCCTTCAACACTTGAAGCCACAGTTTTTCTTTTAGCCCTAAAACACAGATCAGTCCCAGGAGCCACTGGTTTATCCATGGATATCCTGTCTATGCAAGCTACCCACACATCAAATGTCATCAGATTTTGGACTCCAGAGGTAACAGAGAGTACCTGGAGCTGCTGGTGGAGCTGAAAGAGGAAGTGGGGAGTGAGTGGAACTGAGACAGGCAAATGATAACAGCATTTCCTTTCAGATACAAAGGTGGCAGAAGACACCAGCCCTGCTGGACGGGGCCTCCCCCACCTCACCAGAGCAGAGCCTGAAACCGGCACAGAAACTGGCACAGAAAAATCATTTCCCTTTCCATTTACCTTGCCTGTGTCTGGGAAGGAACATGACAACACATCCAAACCAGCTGTTATTCCTGGTTACTCCAGGGAAGGAGACCTTCCAGGCACACACACGGCACCAGGAGAGCAGAGCGGAGTGCCCAGCCTCAGAGGGCAGCTCTGAGCTCTGCTGGGACACACAGCACAGCAGGAGCAGAGCCCTGGCAGGACACCTTCCTAGGGTGACAGAGTCTGGGCAACCCCCCTGCCCCTGCAGGATCTGAGCCTCGCTGGACACACAGCCAAAGCAGCAGGGTACTGCCCAGAGCAGCCCCAGGGCAGCACTGGCACCCTGGCACTGCCCAGCCCGACAAAACCACACCAAGCTCAGCCAACCTGGGACAAACGCAGCACAAAATGGGGATCCAGCCAAGCGAACACTGGGCTGGTGCTCACACAAGCACCACGGAGAACAGCACACAAATCCTCTGGATCCAGCTGGGAGACTAGGCTGTGCAAGCAGTAATACTTCTTAAATTAGTTTACGTGTGAGTTTTTATTTAAATCACAACTCTTATTTAAGTTACCTTGCTACACAACCTGACCAGTAGAGTATACACGCTGCAGGAAAAGTTTCACCTTAATGAAAGGTAACTTTAAACATCACTGGGGACAGGAACAACATCATACAGGCAAGGCAAAGAAAATAGGCTACTTAAAAATTACCTATTGCAACGGTAAAGAGTGCTATCAGAATGTTACAGAAATATACTGGAAAGTATAAAAAATAATATGGGAAACATTCCTCAAGGACTCATGGATAAACTGCTTCCAGTGCTTTGTTTACTTTCATTTTAAATCCTGCTTCTTCAAGATGCAGCAATCAGAAGAGCCCAAAGTTTAACTCAAACTTGAAATATCAAGGCTATTTTCAGGTTTTTATTATTTTTTTCTTTTCTTTTTTGCTAAAGGGGTTGAGAGTCACATCCTTTATAGTCTATAAAACACTAATTTTGAGAAACACTGGGAATTCAGTAAAGTCACAGAAGAACTATTTGTGGGGAAAAGTTACATCATCACTGCTACGTGCACATCAAAATATAAACAGAGGTATAAAAATAAGAAAGTATTAAGCATTAGCATGCTTTAATACCAAATCCCTTTGAGAAGCTAGAGTCCTCACAGAAAGTGACTTTTTTCCAGACAAAAATAAATTACATTAATGTCCTGTAACTAACTGAACTGCACGTTAGTGCAGTCACTGAACACACATCCTACACATAAACAGGCAAGTTCACCTGACTTAAAAGGCTATTTGAAAAAATGCCTAACAAACCAAAATAACAAAAGATGATTGAACCTAAATAGCCGTAAAGGTAAAAGTGGATCCATTGGTTGTAATACAACCAAGCTTCAGGTGAAAAAATTGAGAAAAATTCTGACCTGACAATAAAAGACAATTCTGATATCCTGAACAAGCTGTACCCTGGCTGGATCTCTAGGTATGAAGCTAAAAATGAAAGCCAGGTCTCAAGATGCTGTTAATCACATAAAGAAATGTGCTGGAAGGAGCTTTGAAGACCACTCAGTTCCACTGCCATAGCAGGGACACCTCCCGCTGTCCCAGGCTGCTCCCAGCCCTGTCCAGCCTGGCCTTGGGCACTGCCAGGGATCCAGGGGCAGCCACAGCTGCTCTGGGCACCTGTGCCAGCCCTGCCCACCCTCACAGGGAAGAATTCCTTCCCAATATCCCATCCCTTCCTGCCCTCTGGCAGTGGGAGCCATTCCCTGTGTCCTGTCCCTCCATCCCTTGCAGTCTCTCTCCATCCCTCCTGTAGGCTCCCTTCAGGTACTGGAAGGCCAAAATTAGATCAGCCTTGATCTTCCCCAGGCTGAACAATCCCAACTGCCCCAGCCTTTCCTCCCAGCAGAGCTGCTCCATCCCTCTGGTGCCTCCCTGGGCTGGTCCAGCAGCTCCATGCCCTCCCTGTGCTGGCCCAGCTCTGCAGGTGGGCTCTCAGCTGAGTGGGGCAGCATGCCCCCTCCCCTGCTGCCCAGGCTGAGGGATCAGCCCATGTCTGGGATGTGGCTAAAGACCTTTCTTTCTGGGATGTGTCTACCAAAACTGGACACAACAGAGGTGTTGTGTACCACGGCCCTGCTGGGATAATGCTGAGGACACAGACTGGGAATGTGCAGCACGGCAGAGGTCACACTGCAGCCACCACCTGCTCCAACCCTGCCGTGTTTGCCACTCACTGCTGCCCAGAGCCAGCCAGGGGCTGAAGCTGCAGAGTGCAACCTGCCCAGAGAGCAAAACCACCCTGCAACACTCACATCAAGCTCTGACACAGGAAAGGATCTCATGCTACAGCTTACAGTGCAAGTTCCAGTAATGCTGGCTGAAACACTCCCCTGACAGCTGAATTGAAGCGAGTCGCCTTCAGCTCCAGGAAAACACGGCAGCTGCCCTCACCTGGCTGTTTTTTGCTGCTGCTGGGCACTTCTCCGTTGGCCAGGGGCTGGTTGTGGGTGCCAGAGCTGCCTGCTGGCTGGCCGTTCAGCACCTTGGGGGCAGGTCCCAGGCTGGCGGCGATGGCCGGGAGCTGCTGGCCGCGCTTCAGAAGCTGCTTCTGTTCCTGGTGTCGGAACCGCGGGGGAACTTCCCGGGGAGGGTACCGAGGCGAGGGCTGCTGCTGGCTGCTGGCTGCGGCCCGCTTGGCATTATTAGGAGTGCTGGTTCCTGTGGAAGTGCCGCTGGAGGTGACAGGCTGGGGCTGGCTTACACTGGTCTTGGTTTGTTCTGGCACTGCCCCCACCCCCAGGAAAGAGAAAGTGGGACAAAGTTATTCATGTGAACAGCAACTTCAAAAATTGAAGACTAAGTCAGTATTATTAGAGGTGTTTATTTTTTATATTTTATTTTTTTATGAGGTAATAACAGCAGCATTTCTTCTGGTTCAAGCTGTAACTCATCCCCGAGGAAAAGCTCTGTTATCCCTCAGTGACACACTCTCATGGCACAGCCCTGGGAGCAGGAATATGCCTTGCTATCACTCCTAACCAAGTTATCTCAGTTACAGGATGCTGATAACCAGCTTTCTACAGCTTTTACCAAAAAATCAGCACTACACAGTTTATTTCAGCATTGAACCTTTTCTTAGAAAATAAGTATTGAAAAATTAAGTTTCCCATTTAAGTATTACATATAGAAAGTATAACTTAATACTTAAGTTATATATAAGTATTACATATAGAAAGCTGTTCTGGCCTGGCCCAAAAAGAACAAGGGGCAAACAGGACCCACGGGACACACTGCTCAGGAGCCCAGCATGCAGAGGGACAGCTTTCAGTTATCCATGGCCTCGGGTGCAGGAGGGGCTGCCAGCTCGGGGACCCAGCCTGGCAGGACAGTGCTGGCACTGGGAAATGCCAAACGTGCAAGTGCAGCTCCAGATGGTGCCAGTGTCAGGGCGAGGGGAAGGTCACACCACGGGCACAGGGACACCAAACCCAGACGTGCCCAGAGCCCAGCAGGCAGCTGCGGGCAGGGCAGGCACCCAGCAGGGCACCCTGAGCTCCTGGGAGGGACTGCTGCCACTGCCACCCCTCCAGCCACAGCTCAGCTCTGGCCCTCCTCACTCTATTGATATGTTAATGCACTCCCCAAATTCCTGGGTGAGATATGCATTAAGTGTCAATATTTATTGTGCAGCTTCCCAAGATACCTCAATACTCGACCATGACCTCCCTCAGCACCAGAAATAATGCTACTACATGACTGAGAATGTAGTTTTCAGGGGCTTTTAAAACCATTTAAATATGCTTAAAGACCATTTTATCATTCACTTTCAGGAACTGAGTCATGGGAATACAACAAAAAATAACAACAAACTCGAGCTTTTGTTTAAGGAATCAATTTCAATGTTGTCAGTGCTACTTATGATATAATCTCTGTTTATTTCTACTTTACATATTCTGAAAAACACGAAATAGAAGCCTTTAGAATAAAAAGCCACTGAAGAATCAGCATGTGAGCTGTGTTTTAATGGAATATTGCATTTTGGCTGCTTAAGGGAAGCAGAAAAGAAAAACTTTGGAGATTCCTTGTTTGACAAATGGGCGGGCAGAAGTCTCAGGGTGAGGACACCCAAGTTCAGCTGCCCCTCCCAGGGCCCCCAGCTCCCTGTGGGGCACAGCAGGGACCCTGCTCTCCCAGCTCACAGCTGACAGGAGAGGAAGGGCCAGGACACAACTCAATTTATTGTACAGAGCACAGGGAACAGAAAGGATTGAAAGGCTATCAGATAAACTGGGAAGTTGATAAAGATCACAACCACCACTTCAGATTCCCCAGTTTAAGCTGTCCCCTATATTAAGGGAAGGCAACTGATTCCTTGCAAAGTATTTTGATGCACAGGATGAGACAACAAACTGTGATTCTGACTTCTTGTTCAAAACTGAACTTCACAAGTAGGAAATAATATTCAACAAATCAATTTCATTTGGTGCCTCTAAAATGTCTTGCATTATAAATAAAGTAACTGAGAGTGACTAAGCCCTGAAGGGGGGTGCTATTTAAGCAAATTGCTGAGAATTTGTTGACAATTGCATGCAGAAGGACTTTGCACTTTTCTGCGGTCCAGGTACTGCAACAAGCCCTGAAATTGAGCACATTTGCTCACACTCCAGGACCTGTGTGAGCAGTGCCCAAAGCACAGCTCCTGGTGCCCCCCTGTGCCCCTGCCCCGGCTGACTCCAAGGATGACCCTTCAGAGCCTGGAGCACAGTCCAGCTGAGCTGAGCCGAGCTGAGCTGAGCCGAGCCGAGCCGAGCTGCCAGGGCACACAGCACCCCTCCTGCAGCCCCAGAGCAGCCCTGGCCAGGCCCCAGGCAGGGACAAACACTCCTCCAGCTCCTTTCCTCCCACTGCCACCCTGAGCAGAAAACACAAACACCCTGGCTCAAGGAGACTTTGATACACCCAGCACCCCGCAGCACGGCCACTGAGCCACCTCTTCCCTGCCACTTCCCCTCCTGCTCGGGGAAAGGGAAACCATTCCATCTGACATCCCCTGGGCACCCCGACAGAGCTGCCAGCAGCACGCCCAGGGCACCCCGACACTTCACTTCCCTCATTAAAGCTGCTTTAACACCAAGTGTGTTAGAACAGACCCCAACAGACCTGCAGGACTCAAATCACTTCTGACTATCAAGGAGTGCAACAAATAAACAAGGTACTGCTGCCCAGCCAGCCCTAAGGCACAGCACCACCAGCACTTCTCTAACAGCTCAGGAATATTATATTTCACACATATTCTAAGCATTTGTTTCCTTAGCAAACATGGCAATTCTATCTACTACGACAGCAGCAAATTGTATAACACATTTGCCAGGTCCCAGGGCTAGGCTACAGAATATACACAGCCCACAATTATATGCTAATTTTCAACTGAAATGATCCAAAGTGCAACAGAATTCCCTTGCCTTGGCTTCCCTCAGAACCACAGAGTAAGTTTTAAGCTATAAAACTCCCCCTGTCCAACATTTTCTGCTCCAGAACTTCTCAGAAGGCTAAATAACACATTAATATTCCAATATGGCTACTATGAATTCCAGCACCCCTAAATCATTACCTTAATATTTTAATTTGCTCTAGACTAGTTGCTTGTTAATAAAAGTTTGTTCTACACACCAGCATTTTATTTTGAATTGCATTAAGGCAGAACGATAATATTAATAGACTTACAGTTTATCACAGTTAATTGACTAGCAACAGCAAGTTTACAGAAACTAGTATTAAAAATGACAGATTTTCATAAAGAACAAACCTGCTGCACACCCTCAGAGCAGGGGATGGTGGAGTTACAGTTTACAGAGAGATTCCAAAGAAAGACGCTTCCAACTTGTGTTGCTTTCCCACTCTGCAGATTTCATTAGAAAATGGAGGAGAAGCATGGTGTCATTTTACTGCTCCAGGAGCTGCCTGCCAACTCCTCCTGGAGCAGGGGCCCAGGGACTCGCACTCCCCCTCCAATAAAAAAATGGCAGCTGCTTGAGTAACTTTAATGCAGATGGAAAACAGCTCCTGCCTCGCGCGCGAGCAGCGCGGAGCGATCAGCTGTGCTGACCCGCACAAAGAGCAGCGCCAGGCTGGCAGGGAAGCGCTGCTCCCCCCGGGAGCTGCTGCTGGAGCTGCTGCTGGAGCTGCTGCTGCTGCTGGAGCTGCTGCTGCTGCCGGAGCTGCCCCCCGAGAACGCCCGGCGCAGCTCGCCCTGCGCGGCATGCATGGCTGGCAGGGCTGCAGCGCCCAAGGGCAAGCCGAGCCAGGCTGCCTTCCAGGCTGACACACCTAAGATGTAGTGCTAGAATTTTCGTGGTGGAAAAATGGCCGCAGCTGTGAGCTCGGAGCTGCTCTGGAAAATATCTCGTGTTTGCCAAGGCTTTAACCCCTGCAGATCCGCACGGAGGTGAGCGCGCCCTTCCCGCGGGGCTGGCGGCCACAGGCCCATCCCCTGCATTCCTCCAGGCACCCCCAAGATTTCACAGCTAGCAGGAGAGCTTTTCCAATCAGGAAAAGCACGGTCAGGCAGGCGAAAACCCTGACAAAACCCAGCAGGGTTTGTGCAGCCGGGCCATTCCGCCTCGCCGAGAAGAACAAGCATAAGAAGTTTCCAAGGTGGGAAATATGAGTCAAAGATTTCAATTCCACACCCAGCTATTTTTAGAGCACTTTCCGTTTCAGTGGGCAATTCAGTTTGCTCTGCAATGAAAGTGGCACTTTCTGGGCTGCAGCCACAGCCGGGCTGTGCCAGCCCCTGGTGCTGCTGAGCCCCCAGCGCCAGAGCCAGCCAGCGCTGGGCACTGCTCATCCATTCCTGCCCACGGACACATCCAGCTGTGAGCCAAGGGCACCTCAGCCCCAGCGAGCTCCCACCCTGGAGCACACGCAGAGCCCAGCCCAAGCTGCTCCTGAACAGCCTTTCCTTCATTCAGGCTCAGCAGCACTGCCTGGGGAGCTGGGCTGCCTGCAGGGCTCTGCTCTGGGAAATTTGGGATAAGGGACTGACCTGTCTGTCTGTGAGCCCAGCCCAAGCTGCTCCTGAACAGCCTTTCCTTCATTCAGGCTCAGCAGCACTGCCTGGGGAGCTGGGCTGCCTGCAGGGCTCTGCTCTGGGAAATTTGGGATAAGGGACTGACCTGTCTGTCTGTGAGCCCAGCCCAAGCTGCTCCTGAACAGCCTTTCCTTCATTCAGGCTCAGCAGCACTGCCCGGGGAGCTGGGCTGCCTGCTCTGGGAAATTCGGGATGAGGGACTGACCTGTCTGTCTGACAGCTCTGACTCCAAACACAGCAGAAGGACATACTCTGCCATGCTAGAGGGAACACCACAACTGACAATTCTACAGTACTTTCAACAAACAGGAACTCAAGTTATACTTGTTTTATCCTAGAGTACCTGCTACAAAAGAACTGGGGAGGCACATGATGCGCCAGCTGCTGCACAAACAGATAAACTTTCCACTTAGCAACTAACTAATAGCCTCTAACTAGCCCAGCCTCTCTTCCCTCCTCTAGTTACACCAGCTGGATCACACCAGGCAGGTCAGAACCCCTGAAACCTGCGGGAATGCCACACTTGCCTTTTTAACTGCAGTATTATGGTATTAAAATGCTGCTGGTACCAGAGTTGTTAGCATCTTTCTCACTACTTTAATTCCCAGTCCTGAACAGGAAAACCCCCAGCTCCACGAACTTCCTTGGAAGGTTCTTGTCATTTTACATGAACACTGGGAGCTGCTTCAGCTGGTACAACAGCAATTTCTTCCTTGGCTAAAACAACAGTCTGGAGCTGTCCAAACTACACTTAAAACCAAGGAATACCCTCCCTTCCTACCCCCAGCACTTAACCAGCTTCTTTTCTGAAAGAGGCACATAATTCTGAATTATTTAGAGATCCTATACTCTTGTATTTTATCTTCAGCTCATGCACAGAATGAATTATTTAAGACATTAACGTGATGGAAACTTGGAAACTAATGAAACATTAATTTGCATCCTGAACACAAGGAGGCAAAACTGGTGAAACAAGGCAAGAGCCATGTGCAACACAAGCTTTGGATTTTGTTCCTATAGAAACTGTAGCAAAAAGTTGTGTATCTGCATCTCATGATGCCTTTTCTTCTACAGCACTGCCAGTTTATGTTTCTCTGACAACTCTAAATTCCTGCTGAACTTTATAAAATACTCTTTAAATAATAACATAATTACGTTGGAACTTAACACTTCCGTCAGTGAATGCTAAGCCTCAAAGCAGAAAAAAAATAATAATAAAAAAATTTTAATTACTCTGTCCTTCAGAAGAAAGACATTTTCATTCCACGTGAACATTCCCACCGGGCAGCCTCCCAGGCAGAATTCCTGCCCTCCTGGTTCATGCTATTTTTAGCCATTTGCTCGTGCAGCCTCGGCCCTGATGTGGTGCCAGTGCAGCCCAAGCACATGGGTCAAATGGGCACACCAAGTGCTCATTATCATACAGCAAAGTATTCCACCCCTTTCCTTCTTCACTGACTTGTCAGACATGTTTTATCACTTCAGAATAAAGCCATTTTTATAGTTCTTTAAATCTGATCTGTTATCCTGGAAGCCTTGTGGCAAGAGTGTACAGAAGAAAACCAACCCTTAGCCTGTATTCAAACACAATGCCATGCACTGCTTCAAAAAGGGCATGCTAAAAAACCAATGAAGAATATTTATTAACTATAACAGTCTTCCAGCAATTTTATTTGATTTATTTTATATTAAATTGCTGTCCTGTGCCCAAAGACAAACCTGGAGCTCCCAGTGGGTTTCAGTGGCCACAGAGTGGGATCCCTGCTCAGCCAGATGCAGCTCAGAGGATGGTGGGACACACACAGCAGCTTCCACCACTGCCAGTGGCCCAGGGAGTGTTAAATTAAACCAGTGTTCCCAGTAAAAACAGGGCTTCAGCAAGCACTCCCCATGGTCACCTCAGCAGCTACATGCACTTCCCAAAGAACAGCCGAGGAGCTACGACTCAAGAGAAAGTGAAAAGCACCTTTTTTCCCTTTTTGGAAGGTGGCTGGGATGGAGAGCCATACAAAGCCACCCAGAACACCACAGTGCTCCCACCTGCCACGAGCACTGCAATGACAGCTTTTGGGTCACTTTGCAGGGTGAGCCCTCCACAGCAGCAGCTAAAACTGGACACCTTAATTACTTGTCCATCACGTGTTCCCAATCCCAGCTGCACTTAGAATATTTGTAAATTAAGCCTCAAACAGATCCATTCCATACACAGCTTTCTGAAGTGCTGGTTCACTTTTCAAATGAAGCAAAAAAGGGGAAGGGAAAAAGCAAGAGAGAGAAGGAACTGCAGGTATTATGTCAATGCCTGTTGCTCTGTAAGTAAATAAGAATGGAAACCAGGAAGAGCAGCACTCCAGTCCCTGGATAAACCCCTTGCTGTTACTCTTCTAGACTTTTGTGGTCACTTTGAAAAAGTGCAGCTGAAGTCTCAAGGGTCCCATCTGTCACTTTTGGGAGGAGATTTCAGGTGAAACATTTGATTCAACATATTTAAAACCCCAGAAATAATACACAGAGTAGAACTAACTGTAAAGTAACTTACCTTTGATTTTTTGTTCAATGGCCTAGAACAAGAAAAAAGAAGTGTCAGTGATTTGTGCAGATAAGAGAGAAACCACATGTACACATACCACTTCATAAAGCAACATTAGCTTTTGACTTTCCTCTTTTTAAATGGTTTCAAGTTATTTAATTATCTACTTCAGAAGCCTCTCTCTAACCAACTCAGCCCTATTATTCCTTATGTTTAAAAAGCTGTTTAAATGTTATAGAAGACAAAATTAATTTGAAAGATAACTACATGAAACAGACCAAATTAAACTTGCAAATTAAGATGTTTTAAGTGAGTTAAAAACTGTGCCTGGAAGCAAAGAGCTGCTGCCACTTGTATTGCAGAACAGGGCAGGGAAAGGGGAGTGACCTGGAAATGGAAAAGAGTAAGTGAGCAAACGCCAAAGCTTCAAGTCTTTCATTTGCAAGATTCACTGGGTTACACCTGCAATGTGGCCAGGATGAGAGATCCATTTGAATAAAAGTTTATCCCAGGATAAAACTGCCTGTGCACACTCCAGAGCTTCCTCTGGAGAGTTTGTGCTCTGCCCTGCCCAGCTGTGACCCAGCTCCTCAGCCTGGCACTGGCCCATGGATGGAGAACTCAGAAGTTTTCAGAACATTTTTGCTGTTTCTGGTGACCTACAGCACCTGAAGAGATCCTGGAGAGCAAGGGGCACAGCCAGGGCTCCTGGCTGCCCTCTGTGCCACGGTGCTGGTGCCCAAGAGAACACTGAACGTGGTCAGCCTGGGCCCGTGCAGACTCCACCAGGGCCTGGGAGGTTTTGCTCCAAGGCTGTGCTGCAAACCAAACCAGCCTGCTCCTGGAGCCACAGGCAGCACCAGGCAGTGCAACCAGAACTGCTGAGCAGGCTCACTCTGCTCCTCTGAAATGGACCTGTTCAAAAACTGCATCTCCCAGCTCCTCTCAAGATCAGGGTCAATATTTAGAATCAATGGCCATGATGAGGATCTTGTCAGTAAACAGGGGCTCTGAAGGATTTACAAGCATTTCTGTGACGTTTCCACTCCTAAACATCTTTGCTGTCAATATTTTCTTTTTTATGAAATTTTTATTCCCTACCATAAATTCTCTCATGGCATGTTTCCATACTGAACAATAAGAAGATACATTAAAATAAGGATGCAGCTGAAAGCCACTGCCTTAAAATGGCACTTTTATTCTACTAGTAAATCCACTAACACTGAGGTGCTTCACACCTGAGACTGCCTCAGCTGACCATCAGGAAAAAGAAGGATCATCCCAGATGAAAATTTAGCTTTCTAAGAAACTACACCGAGTCAATGACAGTGTTCAGTATGTCAGTTACTCTAAGTAACTGACAGTACAGCTAAATTGAAACCATTACATTAATAAGAAAACACTAGTTTTTACTAGTGATGAAACAAGTCAGCTCCAAGCACAGGGGTTTATTCTCAGTGCTCCACATACCTTTTTTTGAGCAGCTTCCTTCTTCTTTTTGTCTTCTTTTCTCTTTTTCCTTTCTTCCATCAACTGTTCTTCCTCTTCTTGCACTAAATCCCTGAACCACACAGTTTGTAATTAACTCTCCCAAAATACAATCTGTACACACTTAGATTCATTTTAGAACAATTATTTCACAGTGACATAAAGGACCTGGGGAATTTTGCCTCTAATTGGATCCTGTTTCTACAGGGACTGTCACTGTCAGGGCAAGCCACCAGTGACAGGACTTCAAGTGCAGATGTGGTGCCAAGCTACACGTAAGGAGTTCTCTCTTCCAAAGCTTACAATCAAGACTTAAATTTGGTTGAAAAGCCAGCAAATTCAGACGTTATTTAATCTCTCCTGAACTGCTGTGACTGAGCTCTGGCACATGGCAGCCTGGAGTGCCATGGAGCCCGAGCCACACAGCCCCTGCCCTGCTCCAGAGCTCTCTGCCAGGAACCAGCCCAGCGTGGGCACAGCGGGCACAGCCAGAGCTCCCTCGGCCAGAAACGAAACTGCAACCACCAAAAGGGAAACCAAAAGCTGGACTGGTGACTAACGGCACTCACACCCAGCACTGTGCTCAAACCTGAGCAGGAGCAGCACTGCCCAGCTTGTGCTGCTTCACAACGCACCCCCAAAGCTCTCTGGAGAAAAAGAACTGACAGTGTCAGTGTGGAGCAGTGACTACACAGTCTACATCTGCCTGGACACACTGAGCTGGCTCTGTTTTAGTCCCAAAGCACCCATAAACCTCCAGTTTCAGACAGCCTGTCAGAGCAGTGCAAACTGAATGTATTAAACCACAAGATAGTCCACAGGTACTAAAACTTTCATTACTTTTCTAGATATACAAACAACCAGTTAATTCTACTTTTAACTCAGCTCTAGTCCCTTTCAAGGCAGTGCAGGCATCAGCTTCCACTGACCAAATTCTGGCTTTTAAGATTTTCTAATAACAGAAAGCAAGCATCAGTTACTTCTTTTAAAGAAGAGCTTCTGATGTGCTAAGGTTTGCAAAATAATTAGCCAGGAATGTTATTTCTGAGAGCCCCTGCTCACTGCCAGAGGAATCAGAAGCCATCAAACACAATGTGGCTATTTTGCATTTTATCACAGCTCCATCAGCTGCCTGCACGATCCACCGAGGACGGTCTCACTGCAAAAGCAATCTTGCATTTACAATCAGGTCTCAAAAATGATTTCATGGACAACTAAGGGGTCAGACACCTAACTACAGCAACAATTCCAGCTGGCCAGTTCCATCAGAGCAATCCCTGGTCCCTGTGCAAAGCGGAGGCAATGATTAACCTGCAGGGACATCTGTGCATGACAAAGGTGACACTTCAGGCAGTTGTGCCCCTGGCTGTCACACCCTGAGCGTCTGCAGCCACAGGGATGCTGCAGATACTGACCCTCAGCTGGGCTTCATCTGGGACAGTCCAGATTTTAACAGGCAATCTGAACTGCAGAACAGCACCAGGCGTGGAAGCAGCACAGAGGAAAGGGCTCCCCGGGACCCCAGCTCAGGCACAGCTCCTTCCACTCAGAGCAGAGCCCCTGGTTTGGGAACTCAGTGCTGGCCTGGGCCGCTGACCTACAGCACCTGGAACAACCTCAGCAGCCACCAGCACTTGTCTGTATAACAAACTTCCGTCTGTCACATGCCAAAACTGCATTAACTGAAAAATCATTCTGCTTTTAGAAGAAAGCTGTAGCACATTCAACAGCAAGCAGAATGCAAAGTAGTATTTTCACAGGAAAAAAAAACCCTCATCAATCCTGCTACAGTTAAATCAACACAATTACATTTCACTTTGGGAATACAGATGCTAACAACTAACATACCAATATCTCTGGAATATTCTACCACAGCATCACTGGGTTTTTGTCACATAGGAACAACAGAACTCCTAAATTCTGACGCTGTGTCAATTCAATTTTTATCTTTTCAAGACAAACAGATTTTAGATTACAAAGCAAACTTAGGAGACAAACCCCCCACTATGATTAGGATCACAACTCTAGGTATTCCCTAGATAAAAACCATCCACCTATAGTTCACTATAAGTTTTTAAGAGTATTAATAACCATTATAATATCAAATCTCAGAGCAAAACTAACCCAAGTGTGCACACCAATGTCCTTCCCCTCCTGTGCGGCGGGATTAGCTCGCTCAAGGTTAAATGGCCTCAGCAGAAATGCAAACCATATTTTTCAATTTAGATCAAGTGAAAATAAAACACCCCGGCAATAGGAAATCCACATCGGAGACAGAACAAAGGCCTCCGGTTTCAACAGCTTAACTTGAAAGGTGCTTTATTTTCAAGTGAGGCAAAATGAAAATGGATCTTGATCTCAGGAGAGACTGCACATTTAATGGCCCTGAAGACGGGCAAGGAGACGCTGCTGTTATCTGCATAAATTTAAGCAGACCGAGGGTCAGATAAATATTTACCGTTATTTATTTAACAGAAAATTTTTGTTCCAATTGTGTACCCCAGCACAATCCTTCTTTGTATACAGGGGGGAAAAAACCAACAAACTACTAAAATGCTTTCCTCAATTAAGCTATTAAAAAAACCCAAAAGAAACAAAACCAACTTTTTAGTCTCCTAAGACAGGTTATCAAGACAGCACAAGGCATTTTATTTTTGTATGGCCTGATTTGTTATTTGGCTTCTGAAGTGGAAAAAGCTGTCATGCTCTAACTGCAAACATTTCAGGTAATATTTGTATCAAAACATGCTTCACTTATTACTTTACTTCTTGAAAAAAAAGGGCACTATTAATCTTTAATTTCTAAAGCTCCAGCTTAGCATTGCAAAAATACCTGGGCTGAAACAGACATGGTTAACCTTTATTCTTATGTTGCAGAAGAGCAAAATCAAGTTCACCCATATTTCCCCGGGCAGACAGGCTGAGGATGCAGTAATTAATGTTTGTGCAGCTTTGCTATCTTTGCTGTTACAATTTATCAAAGTGCAACATGTTTTGCCACAATAAAATCTAAATTCTATCACCACACTGAGGAAATGATGGTTGCAAGAATCGTGAGCTCCCATCACTGGAGGGATGAACAGAGGTATGGAGCAAGCACACAAGGAAGAATTAGAAGTGATTATACACAGCAGCTTCTGAAACCAACACAAAATTTCCAGTGATGGACATATTAATTAAAAAAAAAAATCCTTTCTACCATTTGCTCTTCTTCTAGTTATAAATTAACTTGCAGTGCTACAGGTGGAAGACTGCCAGGGAGCTACAGGTAAGTATCAGGGATTGAAAGGTCTTTAACAATTCTGCAAAGACAGCACCACGTGTTCAACCTACAGCTGATCTTCTACACAGACTTTCAAATGTTGCTGAGACTGAGAAATCTTCTGTATTCTGACCTACAAGTTCCCTCATCTTTCAATTTTTTGAAAAGACACAATTACATAAAATTGCCACCGAACGTGATTTCTCAGGTTCTGTAAAACCAAAGCCAGACTTCCTACTCACCAGCATTCTACATAAACCAACTATAAAATGTATATTTTGATTAAAATGGGATTTCTTCATCAACGCCATCCACAAAACAGCACACTACACCAAAGGAGCACTCGGAGTTTACGAAACAGACACGAGTACTTTGAAGTTAACAAAATAATGCCAACAAACCCTGCCAGTGCCTCAGATGGAAAGGCTCTGGCACCTGAACCCACCCAGCGTGTTCCTGGGAGCACTGAGAGCCTCGGGCAGTGAGAACAAAACAAACCCACTCACTTCCAGACGTGTGTGTGTGTGTTCTTCCCAGCTATTAACAGAGAGGAGAGGTGCTGCCAAGCTAAAAACTGGAAAAAATACTTCAATGAATAATTAATTAGAAAATGTGTATCAGCTACTTTCTTTTTTGCTTTTAAATACCTCAGGTCTTTAACCTTCCACCCTAAAAGTGAAGGGACAGAATTCTACCTGCCACGTCTGGCACTGCCCATCACCTGGAATCCCCTCAGCTTCCCCACTGCCCTAATACAGAATCAGAAGGATGCTCCCAAATACAAGCACTACAAATGCACCGGAATTCTGGAATATTTGTGTTGGCTCTGCCCTCCAGTTTCACCCAAGATGTTCCTTGCTGCACAAGCAGACGAAGGACAGATCTCTTTCCCAAGAAGTTTATCATCCAACTACACGGGAGTCCAGCAGCAGCCATAAACAATCCCTATCTTCCTGTGACAAATGACTCAGGAAGGCACAGTAAACTGCTCCTCCATAATCAGCTGCTCAGCCCAGCAGCAGCACTGCTCCAGGCTGCTGCAGTGCTGCTGCTGCAGAGGCAGCACTGCCTGCACAGGGGCTGCTGCAACCCCGACACACCAAAGGGACCCCCATGGCAGCCCTGCACAGCCCCAAAGTGTCTGTGCAGGAGAAAGGGGGGTGTCTTTTTACCCAAGTGTCTGCAGAGATCCTGAAAGCGTGAACAGAGTGTTTTCTCTGCAATGAACTCTTCCCATTTCACAGCAGCCATCTCTCCATAAAAAGTTTATCGGGAAAAAGACCCACCCCCAGAAACCCAACAGAAAATCAAATGCTTACACATCAACAGAAACAACTAAATTTCTCCCTGGTTTATATGTCTCTATCACTGGGCCAGCTCTATGTTTTCCCTGCAGCAGATAAGAAAAATGTCACAGAAATATGGCAGTTATTATTACATGAAAGCATAAAAATCAGTTGTACAGTAATAACTTCACAGAGCACATGGATGAAAGCCAGAGGTGAGAAGCTTGCTCTCCCAAAACATGGCCAGTCTGCAACCAAGGTGGGCAGAACCACAGGTGAATGGAAGCAATGGAGACTCTGCCCTATGGTTTGCATGCTTGTGAAGCAACAGCAAAGCCCTGCGTTTGGGAACATGATTGTCAACGTATTTCAGATATTTACCTTCTCTCAGTTCCACATAAATGAGGCAGGAAAGCCCTGTTTACCAAACAGAATTGAAAAGTTATTGCTTAAATCAGAAGAACTAAATGGTGACTTTTAGCAGTCCTGATTTTAACCAAATTTAACTCCTAGATTTCCCCAGCTAGCAGCAGACAGCTCTTGTTGTGGCTGATCAGGTGACATTTAATTTGTGACATGATGCCACAAGAGAGTGTGGATGGATTTATGTCAATCACTGTTGCAAGTCATGCACTCGGCTTATTTTTGAGACCAGGAATATTTGCACAGCACCAGGCATGTATGAATTTTAGAGAGAACACAGACCAAATGAGGATTCTTGTCCAAAAGGCCAGACAAGCCAAATGCTAACCCTGAGTGTAAAACAGCAATCACCCCAATGGGATAAGCAAGCTGCACTGAAAGCTGTAATACTTTTCCTATCACAAACCCACAGTCTAGGCCAGTATTCCCAGTCAGATTAAAAAGTGTATTTGCCACCCATTAATTTATAAGCATAAACTCCAAAAGTGACTTCAGAACATACACACAAAACAAAGCCAACATCCCGTGGAGTTCACAGTCTACATCCACACTGTGAAATCTGAGATTAACATAAACTCTAGCACAGGTCTGTGTACCTTCCAGGAAAGGGTATTTGCTCTTTTACAGTTCGACTAGGTCACTGCAAATTTAATAAGCCTGTAAATAATGACATTGGAGGAAGAACGAGAGCTATCTGCTGAGCTCTACCCCAGTAAAACAATTAATCAGGTCTATCCAGCGCAGGCATGCCATGGTTTATCAGCTGTGTGCTCACACAACGAGAGCTCCCTGGCTAAACATAAACCAGCCAGGGCATTAATGTGAACTTCAAACCAGTTCTGAATCTTTTAAATGAGTAAAACATACTCCTCTGTGTCAGAGACACGGGGACTCGTTCCACAGCAGAATTTACTCTCCAAGCACCGAATTTTGGGAGTGCTGGAGTTTTCTTTCAGTTTCTCTCACTCTCGGCACTGCCTGCCAGCACAAGATCTCTGCTAAGGTCATAAAAATGTGAAGATCTCCTGACTTACTACGACTGGCACCAAGTAGTGCTCTGAACTCAGCACTCTGTCACTCTGAATAACACAGTTCTGAAATCACTTCTGGCACAGCAACTGCAGCGAGTCCCTGGACACTGATGGGTTAACAGCAACGTGCCAAAGGTATCTCAGAGGTTCCCAGTTATTCCCTGTATTTCAACAACAATGTGGGAAAAATCATTCACTCCTAAGTGTATTACCAAAAAAACAAAAGGAAGACACGCACTGAGAGCAGGGGGAAGCAAAGCAGTGTTCAGCTTTCACAGCCCAACCACAGCTGACCCTGGAAGCTGGAGACTGCTCGGGCACAGGAAAGGAGGAAGAAAGCAGAGCACCAAAGCTGAGTCTATCAGCTGTACTCGGGGCTTGGGCACATCTCAAATGGCCCCAGTGGAAATCCCTGTAACAGATCACTAGCAAAAGGCCTTTAAAGATCTACTGAAAAAGAACCCAAAAAGGAAGCAGGACAGAAGTTGGAAACAGAGAACATAACCCATAGAGCAGACACTTGTGAGAAAGTCACCTGACCAAAACCCAACGGTGCAGAAGAAAACCTACTTAAATACAAAAGTGATACACCTCACGGCACAGAATCCTTCCTTCAGCGTGACTGAACTCCCGAGCTAAGGAGTTCACTCCCCAGCCCATTCTGTTAAGTTCTCATTCTAATGCTACAGCAAACAGGAAACCGACCAGCTAACTTCATGGCTGGAGGCACAGCCAGTGGACACACCTACTTAAATACAAAAGTGATACACCTCACGGCACAGAATCCTTCCTTCAGCGTGACTGAACTCCCGAGCTAAGGAGTTCACTCCCCAGCCCATTCTGTTCAGTTCTCATTCTAAAACTACAGCAAACAGGAAACCGACCGGCTAACTCTTCACGGCTGGAGGCACAGCCAGTGGATACACGGCAACACAGCTTGCTCCAGTTCTTGCCACAACTGTCTTGCCTGCAAACAATATTTGGCTGAAGTGTATAAAAGAACCCCAAACCCTTCACTCATTTTCCAGTTATTGTTACGCTCTACAACTTAGTGCAGAAAAGTTATTTTTCTCTTCAAAAACCTCCCTTGTTAAAGAAACTGTATTAAACATCTGAAGTTGTTAAACAAACAAAAAAAAAACAGCTAAAAAGGTGTTTAGTCTACAGAATTAACTAAACTTGCAGGCATTTGCCTATGCAACAGAGAACGTTTTCAAATTCAGAGGTTTTTTTTTTATCCTTGCAATTAACAAGAGATTAAAGCTCCTGATAAAGCCCACAACTACTCCTAGCCCTAGGCCACCTTTCCATCCAAATTGTGGGAGGGAATTTAAATGAGTCTCTTACCTGCTTAGTTTTCTTTCGACTTCTTTGGTAGCTTTAGCTTCCAATTCTCTGCAACAGAAAGTGGTATTGGTTTCCATGTCAACAGCAATGCAGCAGGAAAATAAAACCGGCGCGGGTCAGGATGCACAGGGAGCTCCAGGCGGGGTCGGTCAGAGGGATGGGAGAGCACGGATGGCCGGGACCAGCGGCCCCGGGGCGGCCGAGGGGAGCGGGCAACACGGGCCGGAGTGTCCCCGGAGCACCCGTGTCCCCGCAGCACCCGTGTCCCCGCAGCACCCGTGTCCCCCAGCATCCGTGTCCCCGCACCTGCCGCCCCGCCAGCCCGGAGCCCCACACCCACCCCGCGCCCTCCCGCACTCCACCGCCTCAAGGACTTCAAGGAAAACGATTCTGCTGCATCACTTCGGCCGCCGGCGCGCTTCGAGCGCGGCTGGACGCGGCCCCGGGACGCCCCGCGCCCGGCCCTTCCCCGCCCGGCCCGGCGCGGCGCCGCCCGCCCGCCCCGGTACCTCATGTATGTAAAGTGCTCGGAGTCCGTCCCGGAGGCTGCGGCGCGGGCCCGGCGCGGCCGGCGGCTCTAGGCGGGCTGAGCCCGGCGCTGCGGAGGACCGGGAACGGGGCCGGGACCGGGGGAACGGGACCGGCACCGGGGGAGCGGGGCAGGGACCGGGGCTGGGAACGGGGGGAACGGGATCATGAACGGGGAAGCGGGGCTGGGAACGGCGGAAGGGGGCCGGGAACGGGGGAACGGGACAGGGAACGGGGCCGGGAACGGAGAGAACGGGACCCAGGAACGGGGGGGGGGAGCGGGGGAGCGGGGCAGGGACCGGGGCTGGGGACGGGGGAAACGGGATCATGAATGGGGAAGCGGGGCTGGGAACGGCGGAAGGGGGCCGGGAACGGGGGAACGGGACAGGGAACGGGGCCGGGAACGGAGAGAACGGGACCCGGGAGCGGGGCTCCCCGGCATGCAGGGAGCGGGACCCCGAGCCCGTCCCGGGCCGCTCCCCGGGGCTAGGGGCTCGGGAGCCTCGGGCCGGGTCCCGTCCGGGTCTCGGAGCCACGGAATCATCGTGGGCTGGGCCAGGGAGGCTCAGGCTGGAGATCAGGAAAGGCTCTGCCCCGGAGGTGCTGGCACTGCCGGGCTCCCCGGGGAGCGGCACGGCCCCGGGCTCCCCGCAGCTCCGGGAGCCCTTGGCCAGCGCTGCAGGGATGCCGGGTGGGATCGCGGGGTGTCTGTGCACAGCCCGGAGCTGCCTGCATGGTCCCTGTGGGTCCCTCCCAGCTCGGGAGACTCTGTCAGTCTGTGGTCAAGGCTGGAAGAGACCTTTATGGCCATCCAGTCCAGCCTTCCAGCAGCACTGCCAGCGTAACCCCTACACCCCAAAACGACATCACCACTGCTGGATCAGATGCTCTCAAACACTGCCAGGGATGGGGACTCCACCACCTCCCTGTGCAGCCCCTTCCAAAGCCTGACCGCCTGAAACGTGAAAAAACAATTTCTAATGTCTAATCTGAGCCTCCCGTGTCTCAGCTTGAGGCCATGTCCTCATTCCTCCCTCTGCAGCACGGTGGAGGGGATGAGCCTCCCCTCAGTACACCCTCCTGGCTGGGGAGAGATGAGACCCACACAGCGGTGCAGTGTTTATTTATCCCGGTCACACACAGGGATTGCAGGCACTGTCTCATCAAGCAGAACACAGTTGTTCCCCAGGTGATGCAGGACAGGGCACAGATGGACATAACATCATTTCCATCCCTGTTTGGGGCAGCTCCCCCAGGGTGCTCTGTGCTGAGCCTGGGGCGTCAGTAAGTGGCAGGTAAAAGGAGTTCATGTCTAAATAACCACACAGGTTTTCTCTAAACCTTCCACTGACTGTTGGGTTGAGGGAGGGAATAGAAGAGTCCCCAGCACTGGCAACGTTGGTGACAGATCAGTGTATGTGAATATGGAGCTTAATCCAAAACACACAGAGATACTTCAAATACAGTAAATGAAGAGTGAGGAGTATGTGAACCACACTCTGTTACTGCACTAGGCTTCAGTACCACTATCACAGAAATTAGAAACATCAAACCGGTGAAAGGGCTGATAACGGATTGGAATTGAGAGTGGTAATGTCAGAACGCACAAAACTGAGAGTGGACAGGAATTCCCAGTGAATGGTTCTGCAGCACTCCCAACCAAGGTTTTGTTGCCATGGGGAAGTTCTCGCTCTCTCCCAGGCTCCAGCTGCACGTTGGCAGCAGCATTTTCCAGCCCAGTTTTTGGCCTGTACCATTCTTACCAGTGCTGGTGAGAAAAGGGATGCTGTTTGATTCCTCTGTGAGACAAACGGGTGCCCTGGGCACGCGAGCCATTGTCCCTGGAGATCTGCTGAGCACCCCGTCCTTCTGCCAGCATGAGCGAAGTACAGCGTTCTTCAGCTGAAGAAGCTCCTAGAGCATTAGAGGCACGGTTTATGGCAATGCAGAGTAGCCAGTGAGGGTGGTGTTGTCCTTAGAGGCTCAGTAATGCAGAGTGCATCCCTGTGAGCTGAACAGGCACGGCCCTGAAGTGGCAGTTTGAAATCAGCTCCTCGGTGTCTTGTAATAACTTGTAAGTTAATTTGGTCCTGTTTATTTTTCTTCATATGAAAAAGTTTGGACTGTCATGTAATTGTGTGTAACTGAAAGCCATTATTTCCTGAAGTGTGACTCAGCTCTCTCTCGCTGTTCCATTCACAGCAGCCCTGTTTCATGTCTCTTTGGAGGCACTACACGTGGTGTAGGAGGGCTGCTGTTAAGTCTGTCCTCAGTTGGGAAGGCTGATGAATTCATTATGTACTCCTGTTATGTCAGTTTGTTAACTGTATTGTGCCACTGTCAATAAAACTCATAGTCAAGGTCTGCAGCTTGCTTTATTATTTTAGATTGTTCTCTAATGTTATTTACACACGTGCTCCCAGCAACTAGACTGCTGCAGCAGTGGCTTTCTTTCTGCATGTGAGTGCTGCAGCAGGGTCTGCACCACCAGCAAAGCCTCTGCAGGAACCAGCCCTCCATCACTTACCCGTCATCTCCTCCTTGCATCAGCCTCACGCTCTCACCTCTCACCCTCACAAGCAGCACTCTGCTCAGCTGAGTTCCGCCACGTATGAAACTGGTGAATTCCTAGAAGCACTAGGGAAATCCGGGAATCCTCAAACAGGAAGAATGTTTTCTTCTAGAAGAAGCAGCAGATTGAGCTTCACCCATGCAGCAGCCCATCATCCAAAGCTGTGGCACTGGGAGCCGGCTGGAAGCAGCACTCAGGTGTCAACCACTCCTGGTGTTATCTTTAATATGTGCTGAGTGCAGAGTTATTTGGGAACTGGGGTTCTGGAGGATGTTCTCTGCTGCTTACTACAGCTCTTTGGCTTGTTCTTTGTCCCTTGATGCTCTCTGATACTTGGACCTCTGGACTTCTTTGCCAAGGACCCAGATTCAGATTCTGCCAGCAAAGGGACAGCAAAAGACCTCTGTGCTTAAAATGATGTTCGTAACCAGCTGGCTTGGGAGCTGCTTTCAGCCTGAAGGGTAGATGAATCCTCAGCCCCCATCTGTGACATATCCGTGCTTCTCTTCCTCGTGGGATCCCTGCCCCAGGACCCCCCGTGCTCCTGGGTGGGAAGGAGCCCTCCGGGCAGTGTGTGCAGGGAGGAACCAGCTGGTGTCCCCACCATGCTCCCTCCCCACGCTGGCACTGCTGCCCTGCCCTGAGCGGGGTTTGCACGGCTCTGCAGCACTCTGGTCACACACGGCATCAGAAATCAGGAATGGTGGAGAGAACTCCTCAAGGGCACAGAGCCGGCCCGCGCTCAGGAGCTGCCAGGGCTGCACCGTGCAGTTACACTTTCACCACTGGGCAAACATGCCCTCCTGGGCACTGATCCCCAAATATCCTCTCCCAGCAACAGCAGCCACCTGCACCCTGCCAGCCTGGCACACACACAGGTCCTCCCATCGTCACACCCCCATTCACTTTTTAATTGGGATTTTCTTACCATCAGAGCAAGGGAATGAGCTGCGGGAGGCAGAGAAATGCTGCCTGAAAACAGTTAGAGAGAGCTGGCGCCATTTCAGCGCTCCCATCCCTCCGCCCTTCCCCTTCAGCTGCAGTTTGCTCTCAAGGCAAGGGAAGCCGACATGTTAGAAAATACTTTCTGCCTCATGTCTGGGGAAAACAGAGCTGGGCTGTCTCAGGAGAAGCTCGGGCCCGGGGACGTGGGGGATTTGCCATCAATAGCTCGCAGCCGCTTGCTCCATTCAGCATTGTCACTCAGAGCGGAGCCGCTGTCGCCGGCAAAACAGATTGTTTTCAAAATTGCTCTCCACTTAAATAATCTAAATGAGCTGATTTGACAGACAAGGGAGAACAGTCTCCTCGTCAATGTGGCGCTCTGTGTTCCTCTGCAAGGAGGCTCCTTTCTTTTTCATTGTAGACGCTTTATTTAAGGATTTAAAAATAGCCCAGGCGACAGCAAGAGGTGGCAATATAAAGGTACTGAACAGGCAGCACTTCCTGATAAAACAATCCCTGCCCCAGAGCCTGTCAGTGCAGTCAGCTGGGCTGTGTGCTAGAGAGGAACATCTGGGGCTCTGAGGATCCTTAATTAGGAGAAAAACCCACAAATTACATAACTGGAAGATGGTAGCAAAAAGCGCTGGGCT
Source organism: Passer montanus (assembly GCF_014805655.1). Lineage (NCBI taxonomy): Eukaryota > Metazoa > Chordata > Aves > Passeriformes > Passeridae > Passer > Passer montanus. Next base: position 633,797 of record NW_024373256.1, read on the forward strand.
TGCCTTCCAATCAGCCCTGAAAGCAGCTGGAAACAGACCTGCAAAGCAAGGCACAGCACCCCGTGCTGAGGCTGGGGCTTGCACAGCTGGGTTGTTCCAGGGGCTGCAGCAGCAGCGAGCAGCCATGGGGTCTGTGTCCTGGAGAACATTCCTGCCTTCCTCCGGGCCCGGAGCCTTGGCAGCGCTCAGAGCGACCAGGGCAGGGCAGAGCAGGCACTTGGGGTTATTAAATGAGGATTTAATCCTGCCCTTTAAATCAGGAAAAAAAAAATTATCAAAGATGAAGGATTTCCCTGTGTTTTAAAGGCAGTCCAACTCGCATTCCCTGATCTGCCTTTGGGCAGGCTGCCAACTGCAAAATGGAATCGCTGAGCCTGGATTTCGCTCTGCATCCAGCCAATTACGGCAGCTTGGAGTGGTGCAGCACAGGAGACTGACAAGATCCAATCTTTATTTATTTACCAGGGCTGCATTGCACTTCCAAAGGGAATCACGGTGCTGGGCTTACTGCAGCCCTCCCCGGCCCCGTGCTCTGCCCTGCCCAGGTGCCAGGGAATGGCCCAGTCCAGACCCCTCCGGGGGTTGGTGGGGCTGTCCCCCAGCCCCAAAGGCTCCCTCGAGGTGCTGCCACAGCAGTGGGTCCAGCCACCCTGGGCATCACCTGCCCCGTGGGTGGCTCAGCTGATTTGCCCACCTGAAGTCTGCTGGCTCTGCACCTGCTGGACTCCCTTCCACAGCCACGGCTCTTTCTAGCCTGTTTCTGGGTTTTTGCTAACCAAAAATACAATTTCAAAAAATAGTGGGGCACTTTTGGAGAGCCCACAGAGCTACAAACCAGCAGCCAGAAGACACAGGTGATGCATGCAGGGAGAAGTGCTTCCCCTCCTGTTTGTGCCCCCCAGCCCCGGCTGTTTGTGGTGGGCTCATGCCCACACTGATGTTCACAGAGGAAACAGCTTCCCCTGCCTTCAGCCTCATCCACGGCAGAGCTCACCCATCCTCTGGACTGACCTCGGCGGGTGAATTGGGGAGAGACGTGAACTGCTTCTCCAGAGAAACGCCAGAGCCCGGGAGAGGAGGGGCCGGTCCCGCAGGGCTGGGCTGGGCAGGGGCTGCGGGCAGCGCTCACCGCCCCGGGCTGCCCGCCCTGCTGTGTGCCAGTCCTGCCCACCCTGCTCTGTGCCCGGGGCTGCCCACCCTGCTCTGTGCCCCATGCTGCCTGCCCTGCTGTGTGCCCGGGCTGCCTGCCCTGCTGTGTGCCCCAGGCTGCCCACCCTGCTGTGTGCCAGTCCTGCCCACCCTGCTGTGTGCCAGTCCTGCCCGCCCTGCTCTGTGCCCGGGGCTGCCCGCCCTGCTGTGTGCCAGTCCTGCCCGCCCTGCTGTGTGCCCCATCCTGCCCTCCCTGCTGTGTGCCCCATCCTGCCCACCCTGCTGTGTGCCCCAGTCCTGCCCACCCTGCTCTGTGCCCGGGGCTGCCCGCCCTGCTGTGTGCCAGTCCTGCCCACCCTGCTCTGTGCCCGGGGCTGCCCGCCCTGCTGTGTGCCAGTCCTGCCCACCCTGCTCTGTGCCCGGGGCTGCCCACCCTGCTCTGTGCCCCATCCTGCCCCGTGTGCCAGCACCGAGCCCTTCCTGATCAATGCTCACCAATCACCTCGCTCACACCTGCCCTTTCCCAGCACCAGGTTAACAGATTTCACCTGTTCCCCTGCACTTCCCACTGAAGTGCACAAACGATCCCTGCCCTGTCGCAGACCAGCTCTTTTTGTGCCAGCACTGTGCTCCGGTTTAGGCTTCAGAGAGCGATTAGTCTGCTGGGTTTCCTAATTATGGAGAATAAAATGGGGCCAGGACACACTTTATTGAGCAGCACCACAGCCCACAGCAAGAGCTCTGGCACTTTTTACCTCCTGGGACTGTCTCCAGGTGGGGAAGTGTCCCTGTGCAAAGTCATGTCAGTGCTGCCAGGGCGGCTCCTCCAGCCACGTCGTGCCTGAGGCACAGCTGGCACCTGCCCTGGTCCTTCTGTGGGACCCTGAACTCCTGAGCTCACGATTCTCCCAGTGCTCCCAGTTCTCCCAGTGCCCTCAGTTCTCCCAGTGGCCCCAGCACTCCCCTGTTCCCAGTTCTCCCAGTGGTCCCAGTTGCAGACACTGATGGTTACATCTCACCTCAACGCTGCAGTGAATCACTGAGGAGAGTGTCTGAGGCTCAGCACCCTGAGGGGTCCCTGCAGTGAGACCCTGGTGAGCAGCCCCCCGTGCCCGCTCCAGCTGCAGCCCTGCTTGGCACTCAGGCTCTGAGTGTGGCCCAAGGCTGAAGGAGTCCCAGCCTCTGCCCAGAGAGCAGGGTAGCACAAACTGCTGGACAAACTGCCTGAGCTGCTGCCCCAGCCCTGGCTGCCCAGCTCCTGCTGCCCTCCCAGGGGTCTGTTTCAGGGACAGCTTCTCCTGGAGACTTTTTTGTTCTGGGCAAGGCTGACACACAGCTGCTGCTTCTGCTCTCAACAAAGTGTTCCCTGTTCTCCTGCTATCCTCTCATTTCCTCCTGCCTCACTCCATGCTCTGAGGGTTGTAGGGACGCCCTGGGGAGCACCAGGACCTCAGCAATGACACTTCACAGCCCCTTTTTGTGTCCCCTCCTGCCTGCCTCCCTGTGCCCTGGGGAAGACCCACAGGGACCCGAATGCCTGCAGACCAGAGCCCCCACAAACCCTGAAAAGTACAGCTGTGGATGCATGCACATACTTCTGCATCCATCTCTGCTCACCTGAGCAGCTGTGTGACACCATCCCTTCTACAGAGCAAGGACAGATATTACAATTCATGGATTGCACTGCCCAGCAAGCTGCCCCTGCCCGGCCCCTGGCAGAGCTGGCAGTCTCAGGGCAGACAGGCAGCAGGCTGGGCAGGACCCCAGCTCGGGCTTCCAGTTCACCCCAAGCACTTCTTCCCCTGCCGGGGGCTGGAATCTCAGCTCCTCTCTCGGTTCAGCAGCTCTGGCTGCCCCGAGCCTCGGGGTCAGGGCTGACAACGGCACCTCTGCCCGTGCAAGGGGACGTCAGCTGTGCCTGGGGAGGGGACAGCAGGAAATCCCCTGTCCCCCTTGCTCCTGGCCGTCCTGCTGCCCTCTGCCAGGCGCTGCGGCTCCGCTGGGGGAGGAGGAGAGCGGGGAAACACAGTGTTCTCACCCGGGCTGGATCCCACGGATTTCTGAGCAGCTCCTGCGCCGATAAAACAAAGGCTGCTTTGAAATGGATGCCTGGCCTGGCCGGCTGCCAGCGCCAGGCGGGAGACAAAGGCTGCGAGCACAAACGCGGCGCTGGGAGCGGCGAGCCGAGGATGCTCTGCGGCACGGAGAGCGCGTCGCCATGGAGACGCGGCCGGGAGGGAGCGGGATGCGCCGGGAGCCGCGCGGAGCGGGGCTCAGAGCCACCCTGAGCCCGCACAGGGGCTGCACAGAGCCGGCTCCGTGTCACCCCCGGCCCGGCCTGACACGGGGCACGAATGGCACCTGGCAAGCAGACAGTGCAAACGAGGGGGGATCCGTGGAGGAATTCTCTTTTCCCCTTCTTTCATCGATGCAAAAGTTGTCTAGGGGGGGAATGTTGCTTTAATGAGTTCGTGCAGGAGGCACAAAGCCCTGGGCTGGGCTGGGCAATGGCACAGACAGAGCAAACCATCCCACACACCCTGAGATCACAGGTCACCCGTGAGGGATGCAACAGCCCCGTGCAGAGTTATGTTCTGGAAGGCTGGTGGTGGTGAGCAGATATGTGTGCCTGATCGTGCTGCAGGGTCATTTATCACCTGGGCAGCAGGAGCTGCTCCTGGCCCTGTCCAAACTGCTGTGTGCCCTGCCAGGAGCAGCTGAGCACCCCAGGGAGCTCCTGGGCGTCCCAGCGTGGCCTGGAGAGCACCTCGCCCTCCCCTCTGCCTGCCCGTGGCCCACACGGGGCAGGGCTCAGCCAGGGCACCGTGCCCTGATGTGGGGTGTGCCAGGGCCAGCCTGAGCTCACAGACAGCCCCGTGGCAGCAGCCACCAGTGAGCTCCTGTGACAGCAGTGTCCTGGGCAGGGGCTGAGCCCTGCACGTCCCCACGGCCTGTGCAGACCCTGGGGATGCCCCTCCACCTCTGGTGTCCTGGAAGGGAACAGGAACATCTGTCCCACGTGCCTTCCATAAAGCCCAAAGCCCCCGTGGCTCTGCAGAGCAGAGAGGAGAGGGAAGCAAACCCTCATTTTGTGAACCAAGGGAGACACTCAGGTGCTGCCCAGTGAGGGCTGTGTGAACAGCCAGAAAGACAGATTGGACACAGCAGAGCTCCCTGTCAGCACACACAAATAATGAATGCAGGGTAAGAATCCCCAGGGAGGCACTTTGCTAACAAATGACATTTTGATCTACAGTTTAACAGGTCGTCCCAAGCCATCACATCCCGAGTTAGGGAAAGGGAACCCATAACCTGCCCCGCCAGTTGTGAACAGGGTCAGGAGGCAGAAACCCAGCTGTAAGGAAGGTGATGGGGACACTTTCTGTGCTTGCAGAGTGAACACCAGAATCCCTTGTTGGCTGATGAAAATCCCCAGTGAGTTTCCTGTTTCCAACACTGGATTGTGAGTGCCCCCACCTCCAGCCCCACGCTCTCTGATCCTGCCCCACGGGCTCTGCAGCACGGAGGAGCAGGAGCAGAGCCCAGCAAAGGGAGGGCACAGCAGAGCTGGGCTGAAACCCTCCCAGGCGGCATCGCCAGGTGGGTGTTCTTCCATGGAAGTTAACTCTGCTTCCTCTGCAGGGTGCTGGAGCTCCCCACCCCTTCCAGGGGGTGGCTGTGCCTGCTCAGCCACAGGGCCCTGTCCCCACCAGCCCAATTACCACACAGCTGCTCCTGCAGCAGCAGCAGCTTGTGATCAGCCACCCCTGCGTCTCACTTCTTCTTGTGAGCAACTAAAACTTAATTTATCTTATTTTAATTAAAGCAAAAAAAATGCAGTAGCCTTTCATTTCTCTCTTTGCTTTGCAGGGGGGGAAAAAAGAGCCAGAAGGATAAAGGGACAGATAGGAGAGAAAAGGCTTTGAGACAAACATGCACCAGCTCCGCTGGCTTTTATTTTATGTGTAGCCCTTTTTAAAAAAAGAAATAATTACGTTTCAAATCCTCCTTTCCCTGCTCTGAGCACTGCCTCTTTCCACATTAATGCTATTTGCATGCGCCATCTCCTCCCACCCTTCAATAATTCAAGCCTTCATTTTTTATTCACTCAGTTGTCAAATTCATTTACATATCATATATCTATATTTAACACCGACTTTGCTCCCCTGTTGTTTTTTTTTTAAACGGGAAATAGATTTCCCTTCTGATTTAGCCATGTCTGGGTTGGGGGGTCAGGGCTGGCTGGGGGGATCAGGAGGTGCAGTGGGGGTGGGAGGGGGGCTGAGGTGCCTTTGGTGGCTGCAGCAGGGCTGGCAGGGGCTCAGCAGCCCCATGGCCAAGCCCTCACTCCATCAGCCCCAGGGAGCCCAAAGCGTGGCCTCCTCCCACGTCCTCCCCTCCTCATCCTCCTCCCACGCCCATGGAGAGGGCTCAGCTGGGGCCAGGGCAGCAGGCTGGCAGGGGATGGCTCCAGGCTCCCCTCCAGCCCTGCTGTGATGTGACAGCTCTGCCTCCGCTAACAGAGCGAGGCAGGGGTGACATTGCTGTCAGCCCTGGCCGTGGCAGGAGTGTCCCCTGCACGGGTGTCCCTCAGCCACCTCTGCCCCAGCCCCGCTCAGAAGCCAAGGGACATCACCCAGTAAGGCTTCAGCTGGCCTTGGAGCCTTCCACCCCACAGCAGAGCCTGTGCAGAGCGGGATCAGCCCTGCTGAGCCCGGGGAGCAGGCCAGGGGACAGAGGGACACAGGGAGCACCCCTGCAGTGCCAGGCTGGACACGCCTGTGCCAGGCTCTGCTGTGCCCCGGGGCTGCAGCTCCGTGGCAGTGAGGGGTTACAGGTGTCCCACACGGGAGGGCTTGAGGCTCGTGGAAAGGAAACTGCACTAAAGGCAATTTGGGGAGAGAAGGGGAGTGAGAAAGGGCTACATGGCAGAGCCCGTACTGCGGACAGGCCCAGATCCCCCTCCCTCGTCTCCCGCATTACCAGAGAAAACAGGGAACTGATCTCAGACAAATGAGCCCTCTGGACCCAGTTCTTCAGTTCATGAGCTCCTCCTGCAGCGCTCTCCCCACACGGAGGCTCCCAGCACATTCCCGGCCCATTCCCAGCCCATTCCCAGCTTATTCCCGGCCCATTCCCAGCACACTCCCAGCACACTCCCAGCTCATCCCTAGCCCATTCCCAGCCCGTTCCCTGCCCACCCAGTCCTGATTCCCGGCCCATTCCCAGCACACTCCCAGCACACTCCCAGTACATTCCCAGCCCATTCCCAGCACATCCCGCCTCTGCAGCCTGCCAGCATCAGCCTCCAGCTGGACTGGCCTTTGCCAGGTTCGAAATAAACTCTTGTTTCGGGAGGAAATTGCTTCCCTGGCTCCCAGGACACGTTTGCAGTCCTGGATGGAAGGTCTCCGAGGGGCACCGTTGGAATTGTCCCTGTCACCCGTCCTTGCCCGGCGGGAGGGGCAGCAGGAGGGGCTCCGGCACCAGCTCCCCGTTATAATGCTTAAATTAACAGGGAAGTTTTGGCAAATTGGAGACTAATTTCCTCTGGGGAGCAGATCATTAAATTACAGAATACTAATGAAAATTTACAGCATCTGGAGGGAGGGGGAGGGAGGGGCAGGGGGAGCACTTTGTCGGTGTTTTCCCTTTTTTCCCGGCCGCAGCCAGAAGCGGCAGCGCCACGGCCCAGCCGGGGGCTGAGAGGAGAGGGCACATGCAGGGGTTTGCAGGGTGGGACCGAACACGCAGTGGGGCCGAGCAGCCCTCCTGCCGTGCCCCCCGGCCCTCCGGGCTGCCCCGGGAGCAGCAGCCGAGCCTGCGCAGCTTTGCCAGCCCAATCTCCTCGGAGCCATGAGGAGCTGCCTTTGGGGAGGGGGGCTGGGGAGAGCTCCATCCGGGGGCTCAGAGTGAGGAAATGCAGATTTTTTTATTGCTTTGACCATACATAATTTAAATATTCAAACTACTCTGGAATTCATTGAATTATACATGAATTTCCCGCGCAGCATTTTTGTAAATCTTGAAAGGCATTATTTTTTTTATTTTTTTTTTACTCCTTTCAAAACCTTGGCTAACCCTAAATTTATTTGGTTTTAAATTCTTAGTAATCCAGATCAATCTTGTCCAAAATCACCTTGAGGACGTCACCTGCGCTGCTGGGTGACCCCGTTGTGTCAGCGAGGGCCATGTGGTGATGAGTTATTGTTTTATGTTTGGGTCAGCCCGGCAGGGTGAGAGGTCTCTGAGCTCCCTGCCAGGAGCGTTTCCCACCCTACAAAGCTCTCGGGGCAGCAAGCGAGAAGCTGGAGGAGAAGCAGGGACCCGTGCAGCCCCGTGTGCCGCCTCTCGCTCAGCTCATTCCTCATTATCCTGCCCTACCCTTTTAATTTCTCTCTAAACTCAACCAGTTATTGCTGTTCAAACTGAAATAATTAATTGGAACAAAATTGCCACTGTAGGAGAAAAGAACGATTAAACCCATCCAGCGGACAATGGGGCAATCACAGCCTAAGCAGCTAATTACGGGGATGCGGGATAATCACGGAGCCCCGGGCGAGCCGGAGAGCCGGGAGCGGCGGCGGGGCCGGGCCGGGCTCCGGGGGCAGAGACGGGACAGAAATGGGAGGGAAAGGCTCCAGGGAGGGGATTCCCGGGGGCCATGGGGCAGCAGGACCCGCACGGCCTCGAACAGCCCCACATAGCCCGGCACGGCCCCGCACGGCCTGGCACGGCACGGCCCCGCAGCCGTGGGACATCGCTGCAGAGCAGGGCTGGGACAGGGGACGGCAGGAAGAGCTGAGCTGGGACTCGGGGGGAGGGACAGAGCCCTGACAGAAGGGGAGAGGAACACCTGCAGCATCACACGGGGCAGGGGGAGCCCACCTGAGCCCTGCTGCGGGGACACCGAGCCTGGGCCCTTCCCGAAATCCCGGGGAAACGTGGGGCAATGGCGAGGTGAACACAGCACCTCAGTGGCCAAAGAGAGGGCCACAGCCTTCTCCAGACGTCCCAGCAGCAGCACAACCAGGGGCCGGTCCCTTCCTGGGAGGGGCTGAGCCTGCCAGGCTCACAGGGCAGCCCGGGGACCACCGTGGCTCCCTCCCTGCCCACATTAAAGCAACATCCAGCTCCCAGTCAGGGCCCTGGGACGTTCCTTAATGCAGACATTTTTCATCTCCTGAGCTCAGTGAGGGTGAGCTCACAGCAGTGTGAAATTGGTGACAGTGTGCACGGTGCCTGCCCAGGTACAGCACGGGGAGCTCCTGCTGCCCAGAGCACACAAACCCCGGGCAGCCCCGGGGCTCTGCAGCAGCAGCTCCTTTTCTGAGGGATTTTAACTGTGGTTGGAGTGTTTAACAGCCCAAAGGGCTGCTGGATGTGCTCAGGGGGGCTCTGATGCTGGGGAAGCCCCTCACCCCGTGTTCTGCCCCTCCTGCCATGGGGATACCTTGGTGATGGGGAAATTGCAGCTCAGGGTCTGTGAGATCAGTGGGAGGACAGGGCAGCTCCCACCAGCACAGAGGTTTGTGTGGCTGCCAGGCCTGAGCAGCATGGAAGGCACAAAGCATCGAAATCCCACTCATGACAAGGAGGGGGAAGCAGCCAGAGCCAGCCCGGGGCACATGCACAGAGCAAGCACTGCAGGAGCCAGCAGCTGCCTTACTGCTCCAGGCTTCTGGCACCGAGGGGTGGGACACTCTTGGCTCTTAGGGAGTGACAGCTCTTCTCTGACCTTTATGGAGACAAAAACCAGAGAGGGTTCAGCTCCCTGCAGGCAGGAGCAGTGCCCTGGGGGCCGGGGCAGGGCCCAGGACAGGCTCATCCCCAGGGGAAACCCAGCAGAGCTGAGCTCTGCCGACAGCACCAGCTCTGGGGGTGCTGGGCTGGGCACCCCACGCTGCCCAGGCCCTGCTGCTGGCACAGGGACACACAGCTCAGGCTGCCAGGGAGGCCGGAGCCCTGAGGCTGAGTGAACGTGCCTGGCAGGCTGAGGAGGCTTCTGCCAGAAAAAAAAAAAAAAAGGTTTTCTATGCATATTTTCACAGTGTGGCTGAGCTGCAAACGCTGTGCTGTCTCCACCCTGCAGGGTGGTGGCAGGTGCTGGGATATCACCCGGGATGGGTCCAGCCCTCCTGTGCCCCGAGGGTGCTGAGCCTGGCTGAGGGACCACGCTCAGCACAGCACAGACTGCACCCTGAGCTTGCAGAAGAAAATGAGGTGGGTTACAGGAGCAACTTGGTGCACCCACTTTTCAGAAGTTCAGTGAGAACAGATGGGTCTCTGCAATTTGAGTGTGATCCACCCCTGGCATGCGAAATGCAAAATCAGGAATTGTATCTCCCCCTGAATGCTCTGAAGAGAAGGACTGAGAGCAGTTGCAGTATCACCCGGGATGGGTCCAGCCCTCCTGTGCCCCGAGGGTGCTGAGCCCTGGCTGAGGGACCACGCTCAGCACAGCACAGACTGCACCCTGAGCTTGCAGAAGAAAATGAGGTGGGTTACAGGAGCAACTTGGTGCACCCACTTTTCAGAAGTTCAGTGAGAACAGATGGGTCTCTGCAATTTGAGTGTGATCCACCCCTGCAGTGCTGAACACGAGGTGCTGGGTGCCTCTTGTGGTGCCTCTGGCATTGCCCATTCCCCTGGACCAGCTGCCCAGCCAGAGGCAGCTCCCTGCAGCCCTGTGGCTCCCTGGCATGGGAAATGCATCGTCAGGAATTGCATCTCCCCCTGAATGCTCTGAAGAGGAGGACTGAGAGCAGTTGCAGGTTTTGCTGCCTGCTCCCCCTTCCAGCCCCCTCCACCGAGAACAAACAGCCACAGCAGAGGCTGCAGCCCTGCCATGCACTGCCTAATTAATCACATTGCTCAGGAAAATGTATTGGCATAATTAATAACACGAGGCATCTCTATTGGCCTCTGTGGCGCAGCAAATCATGAGGCAGTAACACTTGGACGTGTTGACCTGGATATCATAAATAATCCATCAAACCATCCCTGCCCGCTCGGGCCTGGGGAGACACCAGAGATACAGAACAGATAATGAAACAAAAGCAAGATGGACAGCACTGCTGCCCCATTCATCACCCGTAAATCCACTCAATGGTGTGGGGATGGGACCCCAATTTTGCCCTTTTCTCTGCATAGATTTTGGTATGGAATGGGCCTGGAAGGAGACCTTCTTCAGAGACGTCCCCAGACACCTTCCCCAGACATTCCAGAGATCCCCAGAGAAATCCCATTGACTTTCTCTTTCATTTCTCTTGTCAGCTGGTGAGGCTGATGTGTGCTCAGAGGAGCCCTTGGAGGGGCGGGATCAGGTGAGGGATGAGGATGCAGCTGGCTGTTAACTGAAACTGCATTTAGCATCCCGTTAGGGAGACTTGGCAGCAGCACGGAAAAGGTTTGCTGAAAGAGACAAAGATATTTTCAATAGAGAAAGGGAATCCTCCGGTCAAAACAGAACAAAACTAACGAGTTTGTTTTACTCAGCTGTGAGGGCAAAGAGGCTGTGAGAGAGCTGGGGGAGCTGGCCCAAGGCTGTACCTGGGCTTCGGGCCTTCCACTGCAGCTTCACCTACTGAATTAGTTTAATCGTGTCTGTCATTCGTCATCCTCGTTGAGTCCTCATTTGGAGGCCATTTAAAGGGATTAGAGGAAATCTCTGCTCTTTGTACCCCTACAGTAGTGATTAACTCTCCGGACTCACACAGCACTTTCATATTGATGGAAATGAACTCATAACCACAAAATCCACTGCCTCCACCACGGAGCGGCACTCGGAGCCTGGGCTGGGGGAGGAATTGCTGGGATGACAGCCGGGCTGCTCCTCTGTAGCCAGGGCCGAGGAGGAGAGGCCGGGAGGAGCCGCAGGGCAGTTCAGCACTCTGGATGCTGCTGGGTGAGATCTGCATCCTGGGAGGGGAACCACCAGCTTCCTGGAAAGAGTTTAATTCAGGATAGGCCTGGCTGCAGGCACTCCAAAATCATCAAACTCCTCCGAAACACACAGAGGAAAGCTTCGGCTGGAGATGCAGTTGGTGCTGTTCCAACAAGTGGGAAGTCCTGCAGAGGAATCCCCTCCCCGAGGAGCGACTCGGCTCCCCGGAGGCCCCCGCCGGCGCGCAGGGCACTGAATAAACATTTCCTAATCCAAACCAATCGAGAACCACCTGCTGGGCCGTGCCAGCAGCTGGCAGCTCCCCGGGGAGCTCCCTCACTGCCAGCAGCATCCATTCCTGCCCCTAAAGCCCGGCTGTGCCCGCACCGAGCGACCCCGGCACCCCGAGCCGAGCCGCCGCACCCCTCCTGCCCCCGCTGCCCGAGGGCACTCCGCTGGCACGGACAGCGTGGAGCATCCTGCACAGAGCGCTGCCCGAGGGCACTCGGCTGGCACGGACAGCCCCGGAGCATCCTGCACAGAGATCTGCCCGAGGGCACTCCGCTGGCACGGACAGCCCCGGAGCATCCTGCACAGAGCGCTGCCCGAGGGCACTCCGCCGGCACGGACAGCGTGGAGCACCCTGCACAGAGCGCTGCCCGAGGATTCTCCTCCGGCACGGACAGCGTGGAGCATCCTGCACAGAGCGCTGCCCGGAGCTCCTGCCCTTTGCCCGGCACCGCCCGCCCGGAGCGCTGCCCGGAGCTCCTGCCCTTTGCCCGGCGCCCCCGGTGCCCCGGCACGGCCATCCCTCCCTCGGGATGCGCACACGCGGCGCCCCGCGCTCCGAAAGCTCATTAATCTGTACCAGAGCGCTTGGGTTAATTGCAAGCGTTACTCACCCGGCGCCGCGGGGTCCCGGCGGGAGCGCTCCTCCTGCGGGGGCCGCAGCCTTGGCGGGGAGAGAGGAGAGAGGAGAGTGAGAACCCGAGCGGAGAGCGGCGAGCCCGGCCCGGCCCGGGGCGGGAGCGACAGCCGGGACCGGCAGGGACAGCCCGGGACCGGCAGCGACAGCCCGGGACACCGAGAGATCCCGGGCTGTCCCCGTCCCGGGGCCGGGCACTGACCTGGGCCGGGCTCCGTTGCCGCGGGGCTCGGCGGCTGCCGGGGCTCCCGGGGCTCCGGGCAGCGCCCGAGCCGCCGCTCCGCCCGCGCTCGCCATCGCCGCTCGCTGCACAATCCTGAATCGGATCCTAAATCAAAACGACGCCCGTGCAGAGCCGGAGCCGCTTCCTCGGCTTGGGCACGGCTCCGGGTTGGGATTTAGCATCTCCCGAGCCAAGTCCTCGGTGCATTCTGTGCTAAATAACTAAGGTTAATTTGATTTGATGCACCACTTCATTACCATAAACAGCTCACAGTGTGTCAGTCCTCTGTAATTATGGTTCCTTACAGCCGGCATCTTGCTCGTTTTCCATCAGCGCGGAGCTTCCCTGTGATCCCCTCCCAGCCAAGCCCTCCTGCCTGAACTCCCCCAACACTAATTAGGTGTCATTTATTCTGCAGTTGACAGTTGCACTCATTTGCAAAAACAGGGGCGAGGGTATGAAATTTACTTTGCACTGCTGGGAGGCAGCTGTGCGTGCGGGGCCGGCGGGAGAGGGGATGCTCCGGGGGAAGGGGCTGTGCTGAGGGTGAGCCACGGCAGGGAGCCCCAGCGGTGACAGGGCAGGCTCAGCAGTGCCCGCAGAGAGGCAGAGGGCAGGACCCGCTGCCAGTCACTGCCCAGGTGGGATTTCTGCCCCTGCTCCTGCTGCCAGGAGGGAACTGCTCCTGCTCTGCCACCAGCAGCAGCACGAGAGCGGGTGCAGATCACAGCCCAGACAGAGCAAACTGAGCACACCAGCCCCCCCCAACACCTGTCCCAACCCTGGCTCCTTGTGGGCACCAGTGCCTCTGCCAAGGTGGGCACTGCCACCCTCCTCCTCCTCAGCTGCACCTTCCAGGGAGCAGGAACAGCTGGACAGGGATGAGGATGGGCACTGCAGGCTGTCCCCTGCCGCTGGAGCAGGGAATGGGCTGCCCATGCTGCTCCATCCTCCACAGCTGTTTCCTCATTGTCCCCCACTCAGTCCCGTCCTTGTGCTGGAGGTGCCATGCTGGAGACATTTGCCATCTATTTTGCTTGAGAAATTACTCCAGGGTTGGAATGTCCCTTATTGCAGCTACAGAAACACAAACCTGGCCCGTCCCACAGCAAAGCAGGGTGGGACAAATTCAGAACTGGGTGCTGCAAGCCGGGACAGACCTGGGAACTGACCAAGGAGCAGCACAGAAATCCCAGAGCATCCCCGTGCTGTGGGTAGAGCTGCAGAGGCCACGACCAGCCTGACACTCGTGGCAGCGCCAGGAGCCCAGGGAACAGAGCAGCAGCCCTGCCCTGCTCCCAGGGCCACGCTGGAGGTGGGACAGCGCAGGGTGGGGACACCCAGGGCAGGAGAGGAACACCCAGTGTGCCCCAGGAGCACCCAAAACCCAAGCAGAATAGCGGCACACCAGAGGAGCACTCAGGGCAGAGGCAGAACAGCAGGACACCAGTGAATCCACCAGGACAGCCCCTTCTCCTGGCTGCAGCCTGGCTCCACCTGCTCCTGCTGCCTGCCAGAGCTGCTGGTGGCTGTGGGTCTGGCCCCCGTGGGTTCCTGTGGAGTCCCCAGGCTGGTCACCTCCCCTGCTTCCCCGGGCTGGGCACTGCTGGGGTTCCCACCCAGCTGAGCTCCCAGCAGGAGCTCAGCCGTGCCCGTCACGCTCACTGACCATTGCTGGGCCCTTCATCTGCAATATCCCTGCCCCTGAAGCCGTGGTGTTTGCACAGACAGCAGCACCAGTGCAGCACTGGGCTCTGACAGTGTAAACCAGACATTGTTAAAAGCCACTTAAGCCTTTCCTTGGGAGGACTGTGGACCCCTGGAGCAGAGCCCAGGGGACAGCCCTTTATTGCCATTGTGACCAGGTCAGTTTCTCCAGAACCCAGCAAATTATTTATGGGGTGGTTGGTCTGTTAAAGCATGAACACATCCATCACCTTGCTGCTGATCCTGCTCCCACCTTCACAGCACGGTGCTGGGCTTGGGAATTTACTGGCAGTTGATTTGCTCCAAAGCTGCATTGGGAAGAAAATCCCCACGCCCAGCTCTCACTGTGTCAGAGTTACAGCAAGACCTGCCAGCTTCTCCAAAATCCCTGAGACTGTTTTCCCTTCTAGTTCTGATTTTGCTCCTGTTGATTTGTCCAAACAAAGGCACAAATCGGGTCTTCAGTTTGCAGAAATACCTTAGAGCAGTAAAAATCAAATTTAGCCGTCACCACTGGAGTCTGACCTGCCCTTTAAGCGAGTGCTGATGAGGGAGGGGGATGAGCCAGCGCAGCCTCTCCTCTGAAAGTGATAAAGCATCGAGCCTGGAGGACAAATGGGCTGCTAGGCTGGGGCACCCCTGCTGACAATCCAGCAGGGAGAGGCAGATAGTGCTTCCTGGGAGATGGGGGCATTTATTTCTGTCTGTCGAGACACAGGGAAGATGAAGAACACACAAGGAATGGGAATTAGTGTCTTAATCTACTGCGTTTACCCTGTCCCTGTTTTCAGTGCCTTTGGCTGCTCATTTCCCTGCATCTGATATTTTATTATCACGTCTTTTATGACATTTCCAGATCCTTATTAAATCAAAAGGGAGAGCTCTGCTTTGTGTGTTGAGGATCCCAGAGACTCGGTTGGGGGTGTCTGGAGAGGGGTGTGTGGACCCTGGCTGGTGAGGGGGGGTGGGTGCCCCAGCCCTGCCCATGTGGGTGAGAGAAGCAGGAGAAGGAGTCAAACCCCAGTGCAAGGAGAGCTGGGCAGGCAGAAAACCTCGGTGCAAGGGGAGATGGGCAGGAAGAAAACCCCAGTGCAGGGAGAGATGGGCAGGCAGAAAACCCCAGTGCAAGGAGAGATGGGCAGACAGAAAACCCCAGAGCAAGGAGAGCTGGGCAGGCAGAAAACCCCAGTGCAGGGAGAGCTGGGCAGGCAGAAAACCTCAGTGCAAGGAGGGCTGGGCAGGCAGAAAACCCCAGAGCAAGGAGAGCTGGGCAGGCCCTGGCAGCTCACCCCACTCATCGTGCCCAGCCCCTCTGGCTGGGCACCATCCATCCCTGTCCCACACTGGTCAAAGGCTGCATGAGCCATGCCCAGAGCCAGCGCTGCCCCCTCTGTGATGCACAGAGAGGGGGAAGGAAGAGCTGCTCTCTGTGCCCACCGTGGGCAGCTCAGGAGGCAGCTGGGGGGGCTCCTGTGAGGACACATCTTCAGCAGAATGGGCTGTGCCAAAGCTGGAGGCCCTCGTGGTCCATCCTCCCGAGGCAGCAGTGGGGTGAGGCTGCCTGCCCTGGGCTCCTTCCCCTGCAGGGACAGCCTGCTCACCCCAGCCTCCCTGGGCTGCATGCAGCACACTTGGTGTCTGCTGGGGGTCTTAATTACCAACCATTTATTCACAGCCTCTGATGGGCTCGTTCTTAATTCTCTGAGCTGTCCATGGGGGCTCTCCTCTGCTTCCTTGACTCTGGCTTTAGCAAGGGCTGGGAAACTGAGGGTGCTGGGCAGGTCTGCCAGCAGCGTCCTGGTGTCCTGCAGAGCTCAGCTCTCGTGTTTGAAGGTTTGGTGTTGGCAGCATGTGCACTCTGGAGCAAACTCAGAAGCAGAAGAGGCCGTGGGAGCCACGCAGCACAGGGTCCGTGGGGATGGAGCTGGGAGAGCTGCAGGGGGACAGTCAGGATGCTCCCGAGGGAAGATTTTGAGGAAAGAGCTGGCTCCTGGTCCCAGAGGAAGGTCCTGGTGGAAGGTCCCTGGTGGTGGCACCCAGCTGGCTGCTGGAGGGGGGCTGCTCCCTCTCTTTGCATCTGGAATCTTCCCAGCTCTGCGGCTCCCAGTCCCTTAGGAGAGATCAGCACATGAACTGCGCTGGAAGCAGCGACAGGGGCTGGAGGAGAAGCACCTGAGGGCGGCCCTGAAGCTCGAGATCCTCAGGGAGCAGTGGGAGCAGAGCACAGCGTGGCAGGGCTGGGCCCAGCGCCGCCGGCCCCGGAGCTGGGAGGGAGTAATGGGAGTGAGGAGGAGGAGAGGGGAGGAAGGCTCCCTGCCTGGGGTGGCTCTGCGGCTTGAGGAGCTGCTGCAGGGGGTCTGGCTGTCCCTCAGCCTGCCAGGAGCTGTGCCTGCGGCTGCAGGTGAGACCCCCGGGCTGGAGGGGCTGCCGGGGTTTCCATCCTCTGCCTCATCTCCCTCCTTCCACAGCGGAGCGTTCACAGGAGCAGGCTTTGACGGGAGCAGAATTCCTGCCATGAAACTGTTGCGGAGCCAATTAAACCAAATAAAAACCCGGAATGTGAGCAAAGCGCTGCGGGAGAGCGGAGGAGCGAGCGGGGCCGGCTGCTGAGCTCAGGGACAGCCGCCTGCCCGGCAGAGACGGGCTGTGCGAGCAGCGGGGAATCCTCCTCCCGCAGCGCCTCCGCCGGCCCCGGCATGGAACTGAGCGGGAGCGAGTGCGGGAGCGGCGGCGGGGCAGGGCGGACCCGCTGCCGATGGAAAGCTGCGGAGCTCACTGCCCCAGGAGCGAATCCCGGCTCCCAGCGCCAGCCCGGGCTCGCCGAAGCCGCCGCGCACTCCGGGCGCCCGAAGGGGACCCGGGGGGCTGGCAGCACGCAGGAATCCCCTTCTGTGCTGCTGCAGCGGGACCCCCGGAGCTGCCTCTGCAGCACAGGGCTCCCTTCGGCGGCACGGGGGGTGCTCCGGGTGTTAAACACGGGACCGCAGCCGCGGCAGCTCCGATCGCTGTCAGCCCCAGAGAGCGTTTGTGGATAATGAGTTCAAGGACAGAAAATGCGAGATCGCTGCCGGCGGGCGGAGCGGAGCGCGGGGCCGGCCGTGCCCTGGGCTGGCTCCGGGGCTCTGCCCGGCCCTGGCACAGCGGGGACAAAGGCCGAGCGGCGGCCCAGGGCGGTGATTCATCCCCAGCCCGGCAGCTGCCCGCTCCCAGCCGCGACTCACCCGGGCCGTGTTCCCACGGTCTCCAGGGAGACGGCGATGGATCTGCATCCCAATGACGGGCACGCCCGCAGCGGCTCCTCCGGCCCTTCCCGGCCCCGCATCGCGGATCCAGCCCCACTCCAGCGGGGACATCAGCCGGGCACCGCTGGGGACATCGCTGGGGAGCGACAGGGCACGGGGTGAGACTGAGACAACACCCGCATTGTCTGGGGGCTGGCAGCCCGGCACCGAGCGCCCTCGGGGGCAGAGGAGGAGGAGGAAGCGGCCCCGGAGCCGCCCGCGCAGGACACGCCGTGGTTCGAGCCCTGACCCTGGCCCGAGGCGCCCTTGGGGCACCAGGACCCCGGGGACAGGGCCTGGGACATCGCCGGGGCAGCCACCCCCCCTGGGGCCTGAGCCCGACCGGGGCCGCGTGCCCCGCCTGCTAATGAGGCACGCGGCAATTAATTGCTGGGAGCATCCCTCCCTCACCGTGCTGCCCGGGCAGGCTTGGCAGCGCCGCACGGAGCGGGCACGGCAGGGGGAGGCAGCAGACAAACCCGCTGGCATTTTGGGGTATTTTTGTATTTAATTTATCGGTGGCACCACCACGTGCTGGGGTCGGGGCTCACCTGGTGAAGGGCCACCAGGACCCATTCTGCACCGGCCCTAAAGAACTTAGCTGAGAAACCTAATTTATAAAGGGGTCAATGAAATGATTAATTTTCGAATCGGGCTTCTAACACTTAGGACCAAGTAATTTCGAGCAAGAGATGGGAACGAAGTGCCAAGGTTTTGATGAATATTTAATGCACCCTCCGCGCTCCTCAGCAGCTCCCGCGCTTGGAGCGGAGCCAGCACCGTCTGAATCCGTCCTTTGTTAATAACCCAACCCACACTGCTGTCCTGGGGTGCTGCCTGTGCCTCAGTCAAGCTGGAATCTGTCACAGCGGGTCGGGAGGGGCTCGGTGAGCACCCGCCCACCCCCAGGGCTGGACGCGGCTCCGGGCTGGCCCCACCCTGCCGCCCCTCTGCAGCCCCAGGATACCGACATGCACACACTTCTGTTTAAAAATGTCTCTGCATGTCTTGTGGAAACAGCTGAGGGTACTTCCAAAAGCTCGTTCCTGCCGTATTAAGAGCAGAATTTTGCATTATTTCTTAATTTCAAGCAGAAAATACCAAGGCACGTGCACTTCTGCAATTCCACAAACATCTCCCCCCTCCCCACCGGAGCGACCTTCCCCGGTGGGGCCGCAGGGGCCGCTCGGTACCGGGCACAGCAGGACTGCCGGCACATCCCGGGGCAGGCGGGGCCCGGGGATGCGACACTCGGCACAAGGACAGCGCTACAAACCTGCCGCGGCCCCCGGCATCCGCGGGCTGCGATGCCAGCCCAGCTCTGCCCGTGATGCTCAGCCCGGGGAAACAAAGAGGAGCATCTTCCCTCTGGAAATCCAGCCGGGCAGCGAAATCAGAGCCCGGCTCTGCGGAGAGGGTCGAGGTGCAGCCGCGCTACCTGCCAGCCCTGCCCGCTCACAATGAGTTTAATTAGCGGCACGCCAGCTCCAGCGCAGCCCCGCGTGCCGGGGGTGCTGCAGTGCGGGCTGGGCCGGCGCTCATCGGCATTCCCGGCACACGGAGCCGTGCCTCGCTGCGGCTCGGCGCTGCGGCAGCGACTGCACAGGCCGGGCACGGGGGGCACAGGGAGCGGGCATCCCCTCTCCATCGCCGGCTCCACAGCCCCTGCCCGGCGGCCCTGCTGGGCCCCTCCTGGCACCGCAGCTCTGGCACGGGGCTGCTGGAGCCGTGGTGGCCGTGCCAGAGCCTCGCTGGGCACGGGGTGCCAGCGCTGGTGCCTCAGCCCTGCCCTGGGTCACTCGGGGAGGTGCTGCTGGCAGGAGGCACTCGGGGCCCGCAGCACAGCTGGCTCAATGCCAGCAGCATCCTGCTCTGGGGAGCCAAAAGGGGAGGAAAACCACCGGGATCAGGCAGCCTGCAGCTCTGGGTGCCCCTGGGCCGGCTCTGAGGTGCCCAGCCCCAAGGATTGGGGGTCACAGCTGCTGCCCCCCACCCCAGGTCACCCCAGTCCCCCAAACCAGCATGGGGGTGCCCATGGGAGTGATGCCAGCCCCTGAACTCCTGACAGACCTGGACCTGAGACTGAAATTGTTCCATTTCTTGTGCCAGACACCCAGCCTGGCTCCCTCCGTGTGGGACCAAGACCACCTTTAAAATCAGACTTCAAGCACCTCTTACCTGCTCCTCTGTGCTCCCAAGATCCCTGGTTACATTTTCCTGGGCACGATTTGCCAATCCTTCCATCACCCACATGGGAACACAGCACAGGTGCCCTTGGAGGGTCTCTCCTTGCTCTGCAGAGCTGAAGGGGCTCTACAAGAACTACAAGCCCCTACAAGAACTGGCAATGCCAATGGAATGGGTTTCACTGAGTCTCCCTAAATTAGAGGGGTTTAGAGGCCCAGCAGTTTTGCACTTACCCTGGAGAGCAGCTCTGACACGGAGATTCCTTTTCCCCCTCCTGGCACTCTGCACGCCAAGGTCACCTGCTGTGACACAAGTGACACACTGAGGGACAGGGACACGCCCTGCACAGAGCTGGGTCCTGGCACCAGCACAGGGTGCCCCTCTCCTGCCCACCCAGCAAAGGCTGCACACAGCATCCGTCTGTCTGTCTGTCCAGGACCCCCATCCCACTGCCCCACTCTCCCCAGTGTCAGTCACTGGAGCTGGGCACTTGGAGATCTGCTGCATCTAATTAAAGCATTTATCCAGTTAATTACTGATAATCATGCATTTTCCTCTCTAGTCCAGGCTCCAGCAAATCTTGTGCTGAGGACAGCAAAGCAAAATGCTTTGTTTCCAGTATTTTTTTTAAATTAAAAAGCTCAATTTGTCTTAACATGACACCAACAGGCAGCGCAGCATTGCTGGGCTCCAGCCTTCTCTCCCCAGCCATGCTGCAGTCACAGACCAGGAGATTCAATTATCCAGCAGAACATGTCCCAGAGGCATCCAGATAATTGCAAACATAAGTACAAAATCTGCCACTAATTATTAAAGAAACACCAAATAAGGAAACCAAGTGATGGAAAAGTTGCTGCTGGTGCAGAGACCACCCCCACGTGCTGGAAGGGCAGAGTGTCCCTGTCCTGGGGGGACCCCACGCCCTGCAGGGCAGGGGGAGAGCCCTGAGCCCCTCCTGGTTCCAGGGAAGGGCTGCTCCACTGTGGCAGCAGCTCTGTGGCCTCGGGGAGCAGCAGGCACAGCTCTCCCAGGCACCGACCTGGGAAAGGCTGTGAGGAGACCAGAGAAAAGAATGAGAAACAATCCTTATCTTAGCTTGCTGCACCTGCTGTTGTGAGCACGTGGAATGTGTTGTGGAGATTTGTTTACCCCAGGGTGGTTTCTTAATTAGCCAATGGTGATGGTGTTTGGGCTGGAGGACCAATTGGGTCCACTGTACCATACCTGTTATAAAAGCAGTGGGTTCTTAATAAGTGTAGAATAATAAAGAGATTGATCAGCCTTCTGTGAATCATGGAGTCAATGCTAATTATTACCCTGCTGGGGGCCTGCAGTGACATTCCAGCACTCAACACAGTGCCACAGGCTGAACACCCCCAGCTCTCCCAAACTGCCTCTGTGGGATTGAACTGTGATCAAAAAATAAAAAAGAAGAAAATAAATGAACGAGAACCAACTCCACAGGTGGATTTGGACTGAGGCTTCACCACTGCTGGTTGGTGCTGTCAATATTCACCAGCTGCTTCCATCCCTGGAGCTCAGCTCTCTTTTCTCCCCAGTTTTCCAAGCTCAGCTCTTCATCCTGCCCATGGCTCAGATGCTCTTTGGATCTGTTCTCGCTCTGCCTCACAACTTCTCGAGGAGCTGGGCTCTGCCTGGCTGCAGGGCGGTCACAGCCAAGCCCGCCAGCCCTGCCAGGCCCCACAGGTGATGCTGTGTTTGGAAATGTGTTTGCAAACAGCCCTGCAGCTGCCGTGTCCCTCCTGTGCCCAGAGGGCCACCCCTGTGCCCAGGGCACGCTCCTGGCCGGGGCAGAGGATGCTCCACACGCTGCCGAGTGAGGGCTTGGAAGGCAGCCCACGTCTGAGGGCTCCTGAAGGGAAAGCAGCTTCTCCCTGACTGCATTTTGGCAAAACCAGCGGTATTTAAACACAACAGTTTATTCAGTCAAAGTAAACAATAATTAAATAAACCCAATTAAAATCAGGAATGCTCCAAACTATTCTCAGAAGCTTCTGCGCACTTAGCTCCTTGTGGGAGGAACATGGGCTCATTTCAGGGCTGGAGGGCTTGGTGGGCTGGGAATGTGGCCAGTAACCACCAGGCAGTGGTGGGGTGGTGTGGGATGGGATAATGGGATGGGATGGGATGGGATGATGGGATGGGATGGGATGGGATAATGGGATGGGATGGGATGGGATGGGATAATGGGATGGGATGGCATGGGGGTGCCTCTGCATCCTCCCCACCTCAGGCTGCTGGTGTCAGCCCAGCTCATGTTCCCAGTGCAGTTTGCTCCTGGTTCTCAGGGTCAAGGACACATACCAGCAGACAAACAGGGCCAGGGCCCCAGCCCAGCCCTGGCTCCCAGCTTTTGGGCTACCCCAGGCCCATGGGGCAGAGCAGAGCTGTCCTTGTGCCCACCCCTGCCCCATGCCCTGGGTTAGAAAGAGCTGAATAAATGTACAGGGCTGGGATCCCAAATCCTCTGATTCCAGACCCGAGCACATCCACTCCCAGCTGGCTGTGGGGACAGGGACACAGAGAACACCCCAGCCCCGAGGCACAGCTCACCTCAGGATGTGTCAGACAGGGTTTAATGATATCTGCATGGTGACTTCTCCCGTGTCCTCATTTCCTCCATCCTCAGAACAGCGCGGGGCACTCCACGAGCTCAGGCCTCCCGTGCTGGGCAAGGCTCTGCTCCCACCAGCACCAACCCAGCCATGACAAACCCAGTGGAAATGCTCTTTTTGAGAGCATCCTCAGGGGCCCGGGGTTCTGCAGGGCTGCCAGCTGCCCTCGGGCAGGGCTTCAGGGAGGGAGCTCCCTCCTCAGCCTCTGCCTCGGCTCTCAGCTGGCAGAGCATTGCTGAAGGCCGCTGGCATGGGAGCCACAGATGTCACCCGCGTTTGCACACATATTTATGTTTTGCTGTGAAACATCACGAGATGTCTGTGCTGCTGGCAACGCTCACAACCAAACAAAGCAAAACAAAGCAAAACAAAGCAAAGCAAAACATCCCCTCTCTGGCAGCTCCCAGCTCAAGGAGCTGGGGGCGATGCCAAGGCTGGGCTGGCCTGCGGGGTGCCTTGGGGGGCACCGAGGGCACGGCTGGACCCCGGGGGGCTGCTGCCTCTCAGGCCCTCGCCCGTGGTGCTGCTGGGCACAACCAGACCCCTCGGGTGTCGCTGGCCTCGTGTCACCAAGCCAGCACCAGCCAGCCCGACAAATAACTGTTTGCAGCTGTCATTAGCTGAAAACAAGGCGAATCTGCATATGCTCGGTCTTAATTAGGCAGCTTGGCAAGGAGCCCTCGCTCGCTGTACCAAAGAGCCATTTCGCTCACAAAGGGGTGGCAGCAGCCCCGGCGTGTGCACACGCTCACAAACACACGGAGGAGCGGATGGACAAACGGCGGCGAAGCCTCGGCCTGTCCCGGCCCCTTGCAGGGTGATGGGCAGGAGGGTGATGGGGCGGAGGGTGCCCAGCCCCTCAGAGGGTGCCCGGCCCCTCGCAGGGTGATGGGGCGGAGGGGGCCCAGCCCCTCAGAGGGTGCCCGGCCCCTCGCAGGGTGATGGGGCGGAGGGTGCCCGGCCCCTCGCAGGGTGATGGGGAGGAGGGTGCCCGGCCCCTCGCAGGGTGATGGGGCGGAGGGTGCCCGGCCGAGCCTCCCCAGCCCGGGACGCGAGGCAGCCGCAGCGGAGCCGGCGGAAAAGGAACCCGAGGAATTTCGCCCCCCGAACGCACCACCGCTAATTACCCAACTCTCATTTACCTCGCAAAGGCACGGGCGCTGGCAGAGCTCGCGGGGGCATTTCCACGGAGCAGGAGGAGGACGAGGAGGATGAGGATGAGGATGAGGATGAGGAGGAGGAGGAGGAGGAGGATGAGGATGAGGATGAGGATGAGGGGGGCCCGTTCGGAGCCGGCGGCTGGGCTCGGGCAGCAGAAGCGGAGCGGCGCTGGGTTAGAGCTCGGCACCGGCGAGCGCAGCCCGGCCCCGCGGAGGGAACGCGGGTCACGGGCTCGGCAGCGACGCTGTCCCCCCGTGCCCGGCCTGGCGGCAGCCCGGGGAACCTGGCAGCCCCGGGGCAGCCCCGGCTCCGCGCCGCGCCTTCCTCTCCATCACCATCCTCCTCCTCCTCCTGCAGAGCCCTGCCGCCCTGCGCAGAGAGCCCGGCACGGCCCAGCGGGCGCTGCTCCACGGCCGTGCGGGCTCTGCCGGGGTGCAACACTGGCCACGGGCCGGGGCTGTGCCCAGGGGCACCGCGGTGCCCTCGGCAGGCCGGGACACCGGGCCCGGGTCACCGCCTGGGGGTCAGGGGCTGCCACTGCTCGGTCCCGGGGTCACTGGGATACCATCGTGCCCTCAGTGACACCATTCCCCTGGGCTGGCTTTGATGGCTGAGCAGCACCGCCACTGCCACCTCCTCGTTAAAGGTACAGCTTAAAACTGTCCAGCTAATGATTTCCATTTTCTATCCCCTGCCACTGCTCAGAGCAGGATCCTGCCTTTCCAGGCTTCCCTGTCCTGCCCCTTCTGAGCCCCACACACCACAGAGGGGTCAGGGCTGCCAGGTGTCACTGCCATGGCCAACACTGACCTAAGAGTTCTGTTTAAACACCAACACCTGCTGAGCAGCACTGGGAGACAAAATGCAAACTACAGGGAGTTCAACCCTGTGTGCAAACGTGTGCTGCCAGATTCTGGAGTGGTTTTGGCTGGAAGGGACCTCAGTGACCAGAGCTCCAGCCCCAGTGGAGAACAGCTTTCCAAAGAAACCAGAACAAAGCAGGCACGTGGCAGCTTCGTGTGTGACATTACCTGAAGCAGCCAGTGCCAGCACAGAGAGGGGCTGCAGCTTTGGGGCCACATCCCACGTTCCACCCCACAAACCCCCAGCTCCGTGGCACACGGAGCAGCACACACCACCCCCAGCACCCCTCACCCTCCACCAGGGCAGGTCCTGCCAGTTTTGCCAAAATTAAACCCCTTTCTAAGTTATTTTTCCCAAACAACAGTTCCCAGCAAGCTTTTTCTCTGGCACTATTGTCAGAATTCTGGAATGGTTCAGGTTGAAGGACCATAAAGCCCACCCAGTCCCACCTCTGCCACAGGCAGGGACACCTTCCACTACACCAGGCTGCTCCAAGCCCTGAACAGCCTGGCCTTGGACACTTCCAGGAAAATGGGAAGGGTTGGGATGCTCCCTGCTCACGTGCAACTCCCACTGGAAATCTCACATTGGATCATTTACTGAAAACTTTTTTATTGTAATCAAAAAGTGACATAACAGGGCTGTAATGTATTCTGCATTTTATCCGCTGGTATTTGGTAACTGGTACCAGCTGCTTCTGCCAGGCAATTAAAAAAAACCCGAATGTGAAAATCTTCACAGTACAGTAAACTCCACCCAAAATAATTAACGGTGGTTAAAAAGAAGATGCCCCAGCAAAACCTTTCATGTTACATGGTCACAACTCACAATTCTGTACAAAATGTTCACTTTTATAAAGCTCTGATGTAAAAATCAAATAATCAAGCAGCAATATTTTAAGTGCAGCACAGGGTCTTTCATGTCATTATTTACAACGCTTGAAGTCGTTTACATTTTAACAAAGATCATACAGATGACTTAGTAATTAAGTCATTTTTTCATTATCTGTCGGTTTATGTCGTGACAGATTTCACTTTTTGGTCGTCTTTCTCTTTATCTTTGCTCTTCTTCGATTTTTTCTTCTTGTGTTTGTGTTTTTGGCTCTTTTCCAATTCTGTTTCATTTCCCACGTGTTTCTTATGCTTCTTATGCTTCTTATGTTTCTTGTGCTTCTTCTTCTCTTTCTTCTTTTTCTTTTTCTTGCTGTCCTGACTCTCCCCTGAGCTGGCACTGCTGCTGTGGCTGCGTGTCTGGCTCTCGGAGGGGCTGTGGCTGCGGCTGCGGCTGACGCTGGGGCTGCTCTGGCTCTGGCTCCTGCCCGCCTCTGGCTGCTCGGCGGGAGCCGGGGCCGCCGCCTCCTCTTTCGCCTTCTCCACGGCCTTTTCCTTCGCCTCTTTGGGCGTTTTCCCGGCAGCCTCCTCGTCCTTGGCAGACACGTTGCTCTCGCTGTCGCTCTCGTTGTAGTCCGGCACGAAGGCGGCCTCGTCGGTCTCGCGGGTGAGGTCGGACGAGAGGCGCGCGGCGCTGCTCGCCGGCGGCTTCGGCTTCGCCGCGCCTTTGTCGCCCTGAGCCGCCGCGCTCTCCTTCTCCTTCTCCTTCTCCGCTTTCACTTCTGGCGAGTCCTGCTTCACTGGTGGTTTACTCCCACCTGGCTCTTTCTCCTTATTGCTCTTGACCTCTGGTACATGCTTCTCCTTCTCCTTCTCCTTCTCTTTCTCCTTCTCCTTGCCCGGGTTTTTCTCTGGGGGTTTGTGCTCCTCGGCGGGGCGCTTGGGGTCATGCACAGCTTTGTGCTCGGCGGGCTTGCGCTCCCGCGGGGGGCTGTAGCTGCTCCGCTTGGCCTCCGCAGGGCCCTTCTTGGGCGGCTCCACGCGCTCCTCTCTTGGTTTGCTCTTCTGCACGGCTGTGGAGTCTCTGATGCGGGACGGGGAGTCTTTCCTCCGTGCTGACTCACTCTTCTCATCTCTGCGCTTGGAACTCGAATGCTCCCTGCTGCCATCATGGTCAGACTTCTTGTCTCGGTTGGGAGTGAAGTCCTTCGCAGCGGAGCCACGGCCACTGTCATGCTTCTCTGAAGATCTGCCATCTTTAGAAGACTGGGATACAGTTTTTCCATTTCCTTGCTCAGCTGTGCGTTCTGAGTGCTCTTTTTCTGGCTGAACACTGCTCTTCCTCTTCTCAGAACTGTCCTTGTCTGACAAAGAATGATCCCGGTCTTTGGTTTTACCTTTTTCACTCGACAAGGAACTTTTTGAACTCTTGGCATCGTGTTGGGTGCTTTCATAACTTGCCTCTTTTGCAGCTTTCTGTATTTTCTCCAGAGGCTCTGTCTCCTTTTCAGTGTGTTTGAGGGGGTTTGGTGCCTTTGCACTCACAGGTTTGATAACACTGGTGGGTTTTCCTATAGTTGGGGGCACCTGGGTGGTGGATTTGATGTCTTCCTCTTCAGACTCAAAGTCATCTTTATCCCACTTGGACTGAGGGACCTGGATCATGATAATGACATCCTCAGCAGGGGCTGTTATGTCGTTGTTATACTCCTCCAGGGTCTTAATGACAGTTCGTTTGGTGTCTGGCTTCTCCTCGGGCTTCCTGACAGGGCTTCCCCCAGTGGAACTCGTGCTGGGAGGAAAAAACACGGACATTAGTAATGGGACGTACACACAGCCAGCTTTGGGAACATTCTATAAACTGGCTTGTGTTTCAATTCTAAATTCTCAGCATTTTCCTCAAGGATGTTCAATTAAGGGAACAGACAAGAGAAAGGCTGAGTCCACTGGCTGAGATTATGAGCAATCAATTAATTTAGTATCTTGCTACTATATATTCAATTAACAAAGACACAAGATTATCAGATTGGGGACTGTCTGATCTGGTAATTCCTTCATGTCCTATTTTTCCCAATGGCAGATAAATTAGATATCCATTCTTCTTTCAACATGAAAGCAAACAATTACGGAGAGGTACAGACAGACAAAGTTTTATCCTTATGCCCCAGTCCTTCCTTAGAAAAATGGACATTTTAAAAGCTTTTTAGATTATCAAGACACTATCTTAAGTCTTCAACAAATGTCTCAAATGTTTTGAGTTTGCATCACCAACAAATGAACCCTACCAGCCTCCTGTGCAGTACAAACTGCTCATTTTCCTTAACAACAGCTGAGTGTGACCCAAGTATAGTCTCATAAGGAATATCATGGATTATTCCCTTGTTTAGCACAAATGTAGCTGTTCCTTTCCTTATGCACCATAAGCAATTGGAGGGGAGGAGGAAGAAAGAAAGAAAGAAAAGGAAAAGAACTGCCTGAGGTACCTGGTGTAATCCACAAGAGTCGAGCTAGCGCCATCAGCTGCCGTCACTTTCCTCCTTGCTTTTCCCTTTGTCTTTTCCGCTTTAACTTTGCTGCTGCTGGGCTCAGGTTTCTCCACAGCTTCTTTTCCAGGTGGCACGTTTTCTCCGCTCACAATCTTTTTTCCAGTTTCTCGGTTAAGTTTAATCTTTTTGGACGGGTTGTTAAGAAAAGCAGCTTTATCCTTTTCCGGGGTCCGCTCGCCTTTGTCCCCCTCGGGCTCAGCCTTCCCCTTGGGCGATGTTTTCGATTCTGCAGTTTCGGGTTTATAGGCCTTTGCAGAAGTGGCCTCATGTTCTTTATCAGCCTTTTCCTCTGCTTTTCTTTTCCTTTTCTCAAGTTTGGCATCTGAAAGTTTGCTTTTCTCAGCAGGTTTCTTTGACTTCTCCTCCTTGCTGGAGGGCTTCTCTGCCTTGGCTTCTTTAGGATGGTCTTTCTTTGCCTTCTCCTCCTTGGCTGGTCTGGTTTCTGGGTGGTCCTTTGTCACTTTGGGATGAGCCTTCCGTGGTGTACCAAGAGCCTTCTCATCCTTCTGAGAGGAAGAGGTTTTAACACTGTCTGTCTTTGGCAGCTCTTCCTTGACTTTTTTCACAGGAGGTTCTGCACGAGGAGATTTTTCGCGATCGGGGTCCCCCTTTTCCTGGGAAGCTTTAGCTGGTTTTGCTACGCTGTCTTTCTTTGGAGCAGCCGCCACTTCTACTTTCCGCTTTGTTTTCTCAGCCTTTGCTTTTGGCTTGTCCTTCTCTTTTTTCTCCTTTTCAGACACTGGCTTGAAAGCAATGGAATCTGCTTCCATGGGCTCATCCCTTACAGGGGTGGCATCGTCCCTGCTTGGCAGCATGAATAGAGAGTCTGTTTTAGCATCTTCTGTTGGAACTGGCTCTCTTGGTTTTCTTGCTCCTTCCAACAGCTCAACGTTGGGAAATCCTTCATTCTCATCCCCTTTTCTTCTCTTCCGGTGTTTTTTATGTTTATTGCCTTTGCCATCTCCCAGTGGATTTTCCACCTCCTTCTCTTTTGATTTTGTAGGATCTTTGACGCCGTGGCTCTCTCTCCCAGGCTTTTCAGGGTAGTTTCCAGCTACATTACGATTCCTGTGGCTCTGCCCAGCAGGATACTCCTCCCTCCGTCCCCGAGCATAGGGTGAATTCTCTCGTCTGGTGCCAGGTGGGCCAAACCGTTCTGGAGAGAAGTTCTCTCTGTTCACCGGAGGCCGTGGCTGAGCGCCCACGGCATAGCCCTTGTAAAACTTCTCGTACCACTCTCTGTAGTTCCTCTCCCACTCTCTGTATCTCTCCTTCTCAAAGGGGTCTCTGAAGTCCACCGAGCGGCCATAGTAAGCCTTCATGTCGTACGGGGGCACCTCTCGGTAGCGGTTGAAGTACTCGCGCTCGGCCTCGCTCTGCGGGACCGTCCGCTTGGTGGGGGACTGGCCGCGGAACACCGGGGACCTGGAGCGGGAGTGGTAGCGCCTGTACGGGGGCGAGCGGGAGCGGGAGCGGTGGTAGCCGTGCGAGCGGGAGCGGGAGCGGTAGTTCCGACTCTTCCCTTTGCCCCGTCTCTGATAGGGCGGCGACCGCGAGTAGGAGCGGGAATGGGAGCGGCTGAAGGAGCGCGAGTAGGAGCGGGAGCGCGACGAACCTGAGCGTGACTTGGAGTAGGTGTACGAGCTTCTAGAGTAAGACGAAGCACTATAGGGAGACTTGGACCTTAAAAAAACACAACAAGAAAACCAGAAGTTAATTCCGAACAGTCTTTCTCCTCAAATCTTTTCCTCCCACATTTATTTTTTCTTTCCTCTCCACATGCTTATGTCAAAGCTTCTTTCAGCTGCTGACATAAAGCTACTGCAAATTGAAGAACTTGATAACACATAAAGGTTTCTGCTCACAAGACAGAACAGCTGCTGCTTTGTTAGTGTCAGAACACACAGAAGGGTCAGTCTACTTCCACTCACTCTACCACATGAGCTACAGACAGATTTCAGGTGGTTACACTGGCCTCTACTGGTACGGGAACACGCACATTCGTCACTACTCGGCAACCACATGCAGTGCAAATCATTTTTGTTGCAGTAAGATGCAAAAAGAGCAAATCTGAGTGGCTACTGTGCAGAATCACACCAAGAAAACACCACGTAGCCTGAAGACAGCAAAGCCCAATGTTAAAACGTCAGCTCGGTCTATTAACTGCACCCTTTTTTGGGAATTCGGACAGGATGCACAATCCTAATGCTGCAAAGGACCTACAGACAGGCCTGTGGAATCCACACTGCCAGGCAGGTGTCCCAAAAACATCCTGCACATCCCTCCAGCTCTAACCAAGGCAAGTGACCGCATTGCAAGAAAAATCCCATCTAAAAGCTTCTAACCTCAGTCTCTAGTCACATGCCCCAGTGCCATGACTCTGGGAAAGCTCCTGACAGCACTGCTGACAACTACTCCTGCCCAAGGGACTTTTGGGGACAGAAAACAGCAGCTACCCGCAGGTTTTTCTTCTACTATTTTTAATGAATCATTTCACATGATTCATATGTTCATAAGCATCAATCCTCCTCTTCAAGGCCCTCACCAATTTCAGATTTCCTTACAAATAAGTCTGAGCTTTTAATTCCCAAGAAAATTTTAACAGTGTCACCCAAAAAGTGAAAGCCCCAGTCTGCAGTCCAGGTTCAAACATCTTGTCTATCCACATGAGATGGACAAAAGCAGAAATGAGGACGATTTCTCTCACCTATCTCCTCCAAACTGCTTGGACTGCTCGGTTACAATCAGAATAGTGAGATGCTGAAAACCCAGCCCTTACAGCTATTCTGCTCCTGGCCTCCTCAGGGCTGTCAGGCAGTGAAGTACACCACTGCAGACACCTCAGCAAGACAGATCCTTAGCGCTCCTTAGTGCCTGCTGCCCAGTGCTAATTCAGTCACCTGCAATCTCTGCCACACTGGAGCCAATAACTTCATATGACACTCCTGTCACTGCTCATCCCTCAATCATCCAATCCATCTAACGACAGGGAGGTGGAGTGGAACTCCTCCTGATTCCTCTAGACAATCTGCTTCTCCATTACGGACATGTAAAGCAGTTACCTGGAAAACGAACGCCTACGCTCCTTTTGAATCTTTTTATATTCCATCAATTCCTTAGCAAAATCATTTGTAAACTCATCAAGTTTGGACTTTTTCTTTTCCCTGTTAAAATAAGTTTGACCTTTATTACAATTATAGTTTGACCTTTATTACAAAAGACATCAAGAAACAAAACATGGCCAATATGAGAAAATGTTTACTGCATGCAATGCAAAAGGTGAACATCCTATTTAAGCAAAAACAGTTCCTACAAGTTTTAGGAAAAGTTCTAGAATTACATTTGTCTTGGTTTAGCTTTGCATATTTACCATCTGCAATGAAAAAGTATATTGGAAGAAACACTATGTCACTTTTGCTAGGTCAGATGCACTTTAGTGTAACCGCAGTCCAATACGCTCCCCCGATACAGACACGAAAACAAGGCAACGTTAGTGAGCCAAATACTTACTCCTCTTTAAGCCTCCGTTGCTCTCTGTAAAACTCCTCCCTAGAGAGAGGAGGTGCTTGTGTCGTTGGGATGGTGTTTGAATGAGCCGCTGGCACTGCTGTTGGGACCCAAGCTGATGACATGTTTGCAGGAGCTGGGGGATATCCGGGAGGGGGGACAGTGTACCCAGCGGATGGAGGCTGCCCAGGTGGAAACTGAGGAGGAAACTGTGGTGGTGGTACCCCCGGAGGAAGAGGAAGAGCATGGGGTGGTGGAGGATACAAGGGAGGTGGAGGCACAGGCACAAAGACTGGTGCTGATGCTGGCAGTGATGGGGCCTGAGTCCTTTGGGCACGGTCACTGTGCGGGCGTCCTCGATTTGAACTTTAAAGAAACCCAAAAACACGTGTCACTGTTTGTCACAGCCTGCCCTGAGCGTACAGAGGAAAGCGAAGCGGCAGCACGGCGGGAGCACTCCTGGTTCTCACTGGTCTCCGGCTTTCTGTTCACTCGAGACTACACTCAGTCCTGGAGCCTGGTACTTGCCTTGCACATCCTCGCCCCAGCAGCTCCCCAGCCTTCTCTCCTTACACTCAGCTTTGGGACTGCGGGCGAGGCTGCCACGAGACCCCCATCTCCCATGAGCCAAGCACCCACTGCTCCTCTGCCCTCCTGGACACACCTCGAGCTCCGCACTCCCGAGCTTCCGAGCACTGTGCAGGAACTAACTCACCTCTCAGAACTCTCCTAACCTAGCCCACGTTTGTTTCCTGAGCTCCTGCCTCACGATGCACTGGCCTGTTCTTGGCCCTGAATTGTTTATTTCCTGTTTACTGGATTTGAGATTTTAGATGGATTTTTTTCATTTTTCTTTCAGACTTTATAAAAACAATGACCCTTACAGCATGGCTGTAACAAATCTCTAACAAATGAAGGACTAATTTGACACCACGATAACAGATAAACAGGCTCCTCTCTCTAATGAGAAAAAGCAGCCTGGCACTTTGAGATGACTAAACTGCAGAAATACAAAACTGTCATAAAAATAACAGCCTCTAATTTTTCAATAATTTGCTCAATCAGTAGCAACTAAGTTGTTAAAGAAGAATGTTGGAGGGTGATTTCTACTGGGAAATCAATTTCTTCAGCCCTATTCAGTCAGCAATCAAAAGGGTGCTTTTCCATTTGATCTTTTAATTACATTTAATTTTTATATGTAATTTAGGCTTCCCAAAAAGTGTTCATTATTCAGAATCTTCTTTCCAATTATGTACTGGAGTTTTATTTTTCAATAATCTTACTGTAAGCACAAGTCCCCTTTGTTAAAGTTAATTTAAATGAAGCCACTTGAAAATTAATTACCACTTGAATTCTCCACAACTATTATTTCATTATAAATCAGCTGTTGTCTAAGTGATGTGTTACAGATTAATTTACAACCAGTTACAACTAGTAATACATTAAATTTCTGTTGAATACTTACAGCTCCCAGCCTGGCCTGCGAAGTGCACCAGCTCTCATTGGATGACCTTTTGCAGCAGGAACAGGAAAAAAAATCCCAGTAAGTTTATCTGAAGACAATTTTTGGGATGAAATTCTAAAGTTCTAGTTTCTTACCAGTTGTAGGTATTGATTGTCCTTGAGGGCCCAGAAGACTTGGTATCGCTGGTTGTCTCAGTACAGGAACCTGATAGCCCTTGGGAATAAATGCAAACAGTCACAAAATAACTCTACTAGAACACAAGAATCATTGCATGTGTTGAAATAAAATTTACCTTCTCTTCCAACAAACTGCTGATTGACAAAGGGGAAGATTTGGAAAGCTCAGCAGCAGTCATCAGAGCAGGAGGCAGAACAGCATCGGCATCACTATAAAAACAACACATTTTTATTATTGAAACACTGCTTTGAAGTGATATATAATACATATTTTTAAATATAAAGTCCAAGGTGAGAAAAGGCTGATTTCACTAAATGAAAAAAATATATTAAAAATAATCTTCACCAGATTTACACCTGTGAAGTCAGCAACCTCCAGAGGAAGCATTGCTGAGGAGTCTGTTTGGATGTTGGCATTTAGAGAGGAAGCTCTCTGGAAAAGTATTTGATTAAGCAGCACTTGAAAGGACGAGAATCCATACAACCCGTGCACTGAACCTCAGCTTTGGAAGATGCAAGAACTGAAATTCCATTAGAAAATGTTTCTGTGCTCCTTTGAATTGTGACCCTTGTACTGATGGCACAGCTGAGCCTTGCACCCCTCTGGACACACTGGTTCTGTGCATCCAAGGCAGCAGGGTTAAAGGGTGTAACCCAAAACACTGGTAAGAGATTTTTGCATGAAAGTATTATTTCTTCAGTAATAAAGAGAAATCAATGAGACACTAAGGTGGAAATAAATGTCTACTGAAGGAATGGCTGGCCACTTCAAATCAAAATCAGTCCCTCCTTCAGGGCAAACCTGTGCTGAATGACTGGTGGGGGAACCAAACAGAAATACTGCCAAGAAAATTCCTGCATGAGGTACATGTTCTACTTACTGAAGTGTCCTCATTCCAAGTCAAAACAGAACCACAACTTCCACCATGACCTGCAGCTGTCATTAATGATACACAGGGTGCTAGCTGCAAAGCTCAAGAAAAATCGAACCTAAGCATTTTGATTTCTCCTGCATTGCTGTTGGCCTCCAGATCTCCTTACCGAAAAGGTCCATCTGGCTTTTCCCCACGGAGAGAGAGGGACACGGCTGGAGGGAGATCGGAGACAACCACAGAAGACGGATTGACCGGCAGCCCAGCTGCCATGGCCGGCCCGGGGCCCAGCGAGGAGAGGGCGGAGCGGGAGGCCAGCGAGGCCAGCGGGATCATGAGCGGCTCCTGCTGCCGGGCCAGGGCCGGCCGCATCAGCGGCTGCAGGGTGCGCGTGATCGTCTGCCGCATCAGCGGCGGCGGCGGTGGCGGCGGCGGCGGCGGCAGCTGCTGCTGCTGCTGCTGTTGCTGCTGCTGCTGAATCTTACGGAGCCTTTTTGTGTAACCGGTTTCGTTTTTGAAGTTGTTGACAGCCTAGAGGTAGGGAAACACGTTTGAAAAGGTGATAATAAACTTCAGTAGACATATGAACATAGGCATTTCTATAGGAAAATCACTGTGTGCTCCTGTAAGTGCTATTAATCCTAAACCAGTTACACACAGCTATGAACACATCCCATGGAACTCTGGTATCAATCACTGGTACCTCAGTCTCTGCATTAAAAGCACTTTGCTGTTAACACCCCATTTGAAAGTGAGGACATCCCATTAAACCCAAGTGTGCCCTGAATTTGCCAGATTGCCTCTAATGAGCAGTAGGCTTCTGTAAAAACAGATAATGTATTTGAAAAGTAAGCTTAGCCTTGCTGAGTTCAGCCTCGCTCAAGGAGATCTAAATTAACATTTCCATCCCTTTCAGCTTTTTACAAATAGATTTTTCTAACCAAGAGTTCAGAGTAAAGTCACATTACCTGGCGCAGAAACTTATTGGCGATTAAAGCATCAGGAGAAACATCTGTCTGATGGCAGGTAGGGCATGTGTGCTCCTCGGACTCCAGCAGTGCTGTTCTAATACCTGGGAAAAATTAGAATATTAAAGTAGTTTATAGCCAAACTAAGTAAACTTTTTGGTTCTCATTAATTACAAAAACAAGCATATGATTAATGGTGAAACATGGTCTTAAATGGAAAGCATGATGCTGTTAATGTTCTATAGTGGAAAAAACTGGCAGAGGAACAGGTTGCCCAGAGAAGCTGTAGCAGCCCTGGAAATGTTCAAGACCAGTTTGGATGGGGCTTGGAGCAACCTGGGCTAGTGGAAAGTCAACCCAAACCACTCTGAAGTGCTACAAAAATTTCTAGCATACAGCAGAAAGTCAGTATTTCACTGTGGTAATATGTAAAGATGCAGAGCAGACTTGCATGTGACAGCTCAACTGGTCTTTTTTCCACTCCAGTACAGCAAAAAGTCATTTCATGTTAATGAATAAAAACATATTTCAAAAACCCATGAGGTTTGATTTCTGAAGGTTTTGATCAGCTCTAGGGAAGCATGTGGATGAAATGCCTCGATATCAGTTCTTTGTAGTCCACATTAAGTGCCAAAAGTTGGAGACATAATTCTGTGTGAGGGAAAGGGCTGTGGACAAAATAAATGCATTCTATATCTAATACTGTAACCACCTGCACTAATATGCATTTCCCTCATCCTCTTCCTTCTGCAGGTAAAGAGGATTTAACTAGAAATGGGAAAAAAGCTTTCTGCCTTTTTTCCACCATCTACACAAGAAGAGTCTTTCCCTGCTCACGACATGCTGAAGTATTCAACAGAACTAACACGGCAATTTCCTTATCTCCTATTTCTGCTCTCAGAAGATCAAATTTGATGTCTGGAATTAACAAATTTGGCAGTAACACTTACATTCATCACAGTAACTGTTTCCACAGCAGGGAATAACAACCGCATCCGTCATTATATCCTTACAAATGAGACACAACAGCTCATCTGGAATAGGATCATCTTCTTCTGAGGAGGAGGATGGCTCCTCAGGTAGGAAGGGAGGCTTCTCCTTCTTTCCTATAGCATAAGCTTCCCTGGATGTAGAATGGGGAAAGCAAAAGAAAGAAGTTAAAGGGAAAACTCTTCCAAGCTTTAAATTTTATCGAAGGAAGATAGTATGTGGTATTCTCCCTCTCCACTGGCCTTCCTAAACACAGCTGTTTAGTTTGGACCACTTTTCCACAGCCCTAACACAAGAAGAGGGAGGGAGGAATTCTCCTGCAGAACTATCCAGTTCATTGGATCAACTAAGAAATCAGCTCAGACTAGAAAAACCTCTGACAGCTCATATCAGGTGACATGAATCGCAGCTCTCCTTTGCCAGAGGCTAAATGTAAATTGGAGGCTGAGGATAAAGCTGGTCTCCCAGTAATGACATTTTCCAACTGAAAGAAGTCTGTTACAGCTTCCAAAACAGGACATCCAGGTGAGAAACCAGAAGGGCTACCAAGAGTATTTTAGAACAGTCACTGTGCTCAGCACACACAAGTGTTTTCCTAGTTTATAGCAACAGGAAAACTTAAGCCTGCTTCACATCTGAGGGAGGGAGTCACAGTCCAACAGCTGCTTTATTACATTTTACATGAAACCTTTGAA
Organism: Passer montanus; assembly: GCF_014805655.1. NCBI lineage: Eukaryota > Metazoa > Chordata > Aves > Passeriformes > Passeridae > Passer > Passer montanus. The sequence goes on from NW_024373256.1 coordinate 669,865, forward strand.
AGACAAACTAGAAGCAAAAGGAACTCCCAGAGAGAACAATCCCAATTACAAATGCTGCTGAAACGTTCTGCAGAAATAGTCTCAGCACACCCCACGTTGAACCAGCTCCCAGGGGTGTGAGCAGCAGGACTCCCACTTCAATGTTAGGCAGCAGCATGGATTTTAAAGCTGAGAGGCAGTGCCAATGCCTCCTCCCCACAATTCCAGGTGCTGGCTAATGTGGCTGCACCTCCACTCGTGCATTTCTGCCTGATTCCTCTCACTCCCTTTTGGGATCAGTCCAACCAATCCCATACTTACGCATCTATGGTCGGAATTGCATATTTCCCAGTGTTGGTCAGCATGGCACCCTTTGTGTTCGGGTCCTTCACCTCCATCATAAAACTTCTTGGAATTCCTGTGCTTTTTTTAATTCTGGGAACAGACTCGAAATTTTTGTCCTGTTAAGAAAGGCAGATGTATCTCAAGACCCACACTAAAAATGAGATTTCAGTGACTATTTTAACCACAAAAACCTTTAACCCTCTCCTCCTACCTAGTGTAAGGGTTGTTGGACGAGAATACTCTTTTCCCTAAATGAATGCAGCCAGGGGTTCCAGAGGCTGGAGCAATGTTTTGAACTCAATGACATTCTTTGGCTTAACTACAGATTCCTTAAGGGTGAAATCCCTCAAACTGGCTCCTCCTCCAAAGGGCAATTCAGAGGGAGCTGCACTCAGGGCTTGGAGAAACTTGTTTTGAGATACATCAAACACAGGGGTTCATAGAGAAAGATCTATGGGAATGTTTAGTGCCTCTGACCTAGCGAAAAGAAAATTTTACAATTCCAGGTTTTTCTTAATTCCAAAGGGTTTTGCAAACACTGCCGTGTAACCTCTGTATTCCACACCAAAAGACAGAATTCTTACTGTGAGTATTCACGTTTGTTATGTAACTCTCCAGATAAAAATTAAAAAGTCAGCATCCCCCGAGTCCCCCAAATCTTACCCCATTCGTTGGACAGTTCTTTATGTAGTGCCCAGGTTTGCCACAGCGAAAACAGGTGTAGGAGGGTGGAGGTGGCCCCACGGGTTTCTTCATGTAACTGCAAGGTTTTGGGGAAAAAAAGGAAAAGAGATTCATGTGTCTCTCTTGTTTAAAACAAACCATCTCTACAATTTTTACATCAACTTCAAAGAGCAAGTTTCACGTTAGCAACACTTACTTGACTGGATCATATTCATGGCCAGACTGTGTCATCATAGCTTTTATTTTATCCTCCTCGGAAGCATTGGCTTCAGCCAGATTGGCAGTCTGTGCAACAGGCAATTATTTGACACACACATTAGAAAGACATTTAAGCCCACGCAGCCCAAGACAACACCACTCATCCAATCCTGTAAAGAGCAGCACTACACTAGCTGAGCTTGCATGAGAGCAGCTGCTTATACCAAACAGATTTGTGCTGAAGATGGTCTGGGGAGTCCTTATGCCATGACATGATGTTTATGTGCCTGAGAACCTACTAGAAAAGAGCACTCTTGGGCACTCAAACCTTAGGCTCTGTTTGTACCTTACAGCAAGACTTGTGTAACCAATCCAATTTCCGTCAGAGGATTGAAGCTATGTGTAGATAAACAACAATATCCAGTATTTTTACACTGATTTTTAAGCTCCAGACTATATTCAGGAGAAGCTCTCCACGTCAAGGAATTAAGATGGATACAAGCAGCATTATTTACATTTTGTAGTATTAAAAGGACACAGAACTGCAGAGGTGGGCAGTTAGGTTTGTTTGCTGAAACTCAGCTTCAGACACACAAGTATTAAAAGGACCAAAGGACTTTACAATCCCTCAGCAAGGCTTTTCAGCAGAGATTTGCCCAGCAGGAGCTGCAGGCAGTGCAAACTGCATGTTCCCCCTCCTAACTTCTTCCTGTGAAGTGATTTAACTACAGTGAAGACTATCTCAGGTTTTTTTCCAGTTGACTCTGTCCTTTTAACACACAAATTGTAATATAAACCTTCTGCACAACTAGACCTTCAAATTACTGAAGTCAGCTGATTTTTAAGTTGTATTTGTCAAAATGTTTTTATTACACACTAGTCCAGATACAAGCAGGGTCTAAGGGAGTGACTGTAAATGACTTGGGCCTTCAAGCACCTATCACTCAGCTCAAGCACTCATGGTTTGGTTTTGTATGCATTCATTCACAAAAGCAACCAACTAGTTTCAACATTTTATTAAATGGTTGTTTCATATACACAGTTTCTCCACAGTAACAGAATCCGGATCGCCAACTATGAAATAATTTCCATTAACAGTTACAGAAAGCTTTACAGATAATACTTGACTAATTTGTTTGAACCCAAACGGTTTACAAAACACATCCAAAAGGCACAAAACATTAGTAGGAATAGACCAAAATTCAAATATGGCATTTCATACATAGTAATAACCACCAGAGAACTGTTAACACAATTGCCTCTGTGCTGAGCCGGGCTGCACTAGAGCCGTTAGAGGGAGGAACAGTGCTGAGCCACTGGGTGTCATCTTCCTGCATTTCTCTGAACTGCTTAAATGTCCTCAAAAGCTAAAATGTGCACCCCCACCCCTTGGACTGCTTTGCACACTTTAGAGTAAAACTTCACATGAGGTTACAGACCCGAGGACACTTTTAGGGACAGCAGTAATGGGGACCAATTCTTGGGGTGGCTACCTTCCAAACTAGAGATACTTATCTATATAATGTTGGGTTTTTTTTGGCCAAATGTATACAATTTAATTTCTGTAGTGAAGAGGGGGAAAGTTATCAGTGGGAAGAGATTTCTTTTTATTAGAAATGAAGCCCAGCCTTTATCTTGATGACCAAGAGCTAGCTGCCCTGCCTCAGGCCCTGCCTACTCTGCTGCCTGCAGCTTTAGGGACTGGTGGTTGAGCACTCGGCTGTCCACACAGTGCAGTCACTAGTGCTTTCCCAGACAAATTACACATTGGTGAGCAAAAATGCAAGCAGTTCCCGAGCAAAACATGGCATTACAACAGTTTCAGAAGGTCACAGCTGCTCAGATGCCACACATACACATTGGTATATTCCTATAAGCAATGAGGTACACTTACACAATTTACACAGTCTGCGTTCAAACAAATTAGGTCGGGTTGTCCACTGTATAGATCCCACAATTTATGGAATTGTGCAGCATTCAGAGAATGGGTCTGTAACTATGACTAGGGATTCAAAAATAGCCATGCAATTGTCCATGGTACAGAACCGCTTCTCCTGTGGCTGGTCACACCCCCCTGGAATGTCCGTAACTTACAGCCAATTAAATTCTTCTGTACCAACTGGGTTAGTTTCCAACGCAAAATTAATGAAACGTATGAAAAACGGTAAAACAGCTTCTGAGGAGCTTCTTCTTTGTGTCTTGAGGATGAGTAATACTGCAACATTATGCTGAGGCTGATAAGGTACTCCCCTTCTATCTTCCCAAACTGGGAACTACTCTTTACAGGATAGTATCAAAGTATACACACATTTTAAAGTTAAAATAAATACTTTAAGTTAATAAAAATTAAAGGGGGCTTTCAATTACAACAGTTATTTACCTATAGGTCACAGTATCAATTTAAAAATAGGAAGGAAACACTTTTTAAGTATTTGACAAGAATATATATATACCTTAGTAAGCTGGGCCAGAGAAATAGATGCAGAAGAGTCATCAATCTGTTCACAAAAAATTAAACACATATTCAAGTTCTACAGTCAAAACACAACAACAGTTAACCTCTACCATAGTGTGAATGCCTGCACTACATCCCCCTGAGTGTCACCCAAAGGAAATCCCAACCCAGTGTCATTTGTATTTATTCAAAACAAAGTCCCAATCTATGATGGCTTAAGACTATCCACGTGCTTATGAGAAGAAGTTAAAATAACCAACCCCACTGGAGATCTACTTATTGCTCAGAATATCTCAGAGAGGGACCTCTTTCAAAAGGGTAATTAATGGGAAGCTGTCAATTTTCAACTAAAAAGGGTTAAAAATATTTAAGTTTAATTGAGGAAGAAGTATCACTCCGGTAACACAGTATTAGTGTAGTTTGGAAATAGAGAGGGACCTCTTTCAAAAGGGTAATTAATGGGAAGCTGTCAATTTTCAACTAAAAAGGGTTAAAAAAATATTTAATTGAGGAAGAAGTATCACTCCAGGTAACACAGTATTAGTGTAGTTTGGAAAGGAATCAGTGAATGTCTCATCATTTCTATATGAACACAGTGATGATTTTGTGAACCCACATCTGCCTGTCAGAATGAAGGCCATCCCCAGCAGCCCCGAAACACACACTCTGCCCTCCTGTCAGTACCCAAATAAACCCCAAAAAATGCCAATCTAGAACAGCAGCCGCAACCTGCCACTTCTGGAAAAAAAAACAACTGCTTAAATCATTTATATAAAGGTGTTTGTAATGACAGAGTAGGCTATAAAAACTGAGACTGATTTCTTGTATGTTACTAGACTACAAGCACTGCCACCCAAATCAGTGAGAATTTAGAGGACTCCTTGCAAGCAGACCAAACCTGATCTTCAAAGCAGCCCTGTGCTAAATGAACAAAGGAAAGTGCAAAGCATACTCTTGATGACAAAAACATGGATTCAGAGCACAAGCCTGGAATTTTTGACTCCATTTTTCTCCTCCCAGCTGCCTGTGGAACAACTCTCAGGAATGACGTCCTCAGGCTAGAAGCCAGAAAACTAATGCTGAAGAACAGTTTTGCCACAAGTAAAAAGGTTAACTAGATCTAGTTCCTTCTGCAGTAGATTGGATTTTATCATTCCAAGAGCAGCACTTGAGCTAGCACAACAGTACCAGAAAGATACTTGAATCACTGCTTATTACATCTAACTTGCTCAAAGATGTAGAATAAAATTTCACAGTGTGAACTGAACAGCTCTCCAAGAAGTCACTAAACAGGTCAGCAAAGAGATTAAAACCTTCCCTTGAAAAAGGTCTTGTCCTTTACAACCTAATATAGCGGAGAATTCGAGGGAACAGTTTTAGCAGACTAGGAAAAAGTATTTCCATGCACAAGATGATTCCTCACACCACTAAGTTGTTCCTGTTCTGTGTTTTCAAGAAAGTACACACAGCATTCCTGCATTTACTGACTAAAGAGCTCTTGAGGCTTTGAGACTAAAGTGTCTTTGAAGAGGAACACAGATCTAGACAAAAAGACCTCAATTCCACTACAAGTCGTACCAAGATTCACCTCTCCTTCCTTCCAGGATGCTTTGTACCTAGTTCTGTTCAGAAGGAGGTCTGCACAAGCATTTTGAAGCTTCACGCTCCATATGCCACTCTTTTACATGTGAAAAAGCAGACCATTGTTCTCTCAGGGCAAGCACAGCTATAATTTTGTGGTTTTTTTCAGAAACAAACAAGAAATTAGGAAAGCTCTAGGGTTAAATAGTCTAGTACTGACCAGGAACTGAAACACAAACAGTTAATAAACTATTAATTCTTTCCTCTGTTTTTTCAGGAAGCTGCTACTATACAGCCTGCAGGCAACAGTCTAATTTCTTAAAGGAGGTGATACTGAACAGTTACCAGAAGCAGCAAACAGATAATTAATGTGCTCCTCAGTGCATTTGCCCACAGCCATCCTTCAACCATCCTACATTTTTTCCAATTTTTTTCCTTTTAGACGTCTACCAAAGTATTTCATGGCAGTCCCTCAAAACAGTCAAGTAGAAACATCTCCATGAATTGTAGGCAACCCTACTGAGATAACACTGCAGAAGTATTGTAAAAAAACCCCAAAACACAACCCAGAAAAAGCAACCCCCAAACCCTAAACGCAGCAGCTGATGTTTTAACTCCCATGTTGTGCAGCAGACTGAACAGAAACTAACGGGAAGCCAAGTGGGCAAGAGGACAGAAGAGAGGAGGAAAAGGCTGCTCTCATGCTGCAGTGCCACACGGAATGACAGGGCTTTCCCAGTCCAGGCCTGGCTCCGGGAAGGTCAGCCAGGGAGGCTCCAGCTGTGCCCACGGCGCTGCCCCGAGCACAGCTCGGCCCTGCCGCAGCCTCCAAGCAGCCCAGGCACCAACCCCAGCCTGGGCCAGGGCTGGCATGGCAGCTGGCACAAGTGTGACAATGAAAAAACACTGAAAAGCAGCAGCTTTTGTGCATCCATTAAAAAAAGAAGACCGATTTTAACTTTGCAGCTTAACTCTCCATCAATAACTGACAAGATTCCTAGTGATTTACTCCAACTGCACAAGACCCAGCTTCTGCTCTGAAATACATGCAGAAATATTTGTGTTTAAAAAAAAAAAAAAAGAAGCAAACAATCCCCCCACACCAAGACCTGAGTTAGCTTTAAGAATAAACTCTTTGTGTCTCTAGCTCCAGAAGCTGCTGCAGGGCTTTTCCAGTGAGAGAGGGCCTGTACAGAGGGATGCAAGCCTTCCACCCTCCCAGACCAGGGACAGTCAGAGCACACCAGGGAATGGCTTTGCTTTTCCTTTCTTGCTGTTAGTTCTCACTCACACTGTTTTCCCTCCCACTCTGGGATTTCTCCTTTTTTCTTTTTGACACATCTACGTTAGCTTATGGTAAGATGCTACTGAGCAATGTAATACAGACATGCCAGGGAACACACGAGGCTAAAAGAATGTTAACTTTATTTATGAACATGTGGTTTGTGTTTATACACATGCTAGTAAACAAAAAGAAAAAGAACTGTTTTCAAGAAATAAAAACCCGTCTGAATTAGATCAAATACTATAAACGTGGTTTACATAAATGCATTACATGAACTGCTAGGGTCACTGGGCCAGTGCAACTAACTCCAACTCACAATGAGAGGCATTCATCTCCAAAAGGAATTGCAATCAATCAGCAACAGAATTACGGATGTTACATTTAGTGGTTTTAGACCTACACACAGTAAGTTTGCAATTTGAAGTTGATTGTTTCCACGGGAACCAGAGGCTGTATTCTTCCCAGAACACAGCCCCAGAGTTCAGGAATTTCTAGATTAAGTTATCCTAATAGCTGATCACGCGATCAGAACCAATGATCCAGGATTAGTGTAATGCCTCACACCAGTCTAGTGAAGTAGAAGCAGTTATACTTAAAATAAAGATAAAAAATAAAGCCCACCAAATAGTACTTTGATACTCTAAGGACTACTGGAAAAGCACAGTTGCACACAGTACTGACCCAAGTGGCACACCAAGATCTAGCCCATCACCAGGCACGGGTTTCCGTGTGGGATTATGTGTTAGCAGCAGTACAAGTGTTTGCAAACCTGAAGGAAAATGCTGCTCCTTTTCCAAATGTGAATTCCATGTGGTGGTATACTAAAGAAAGGCTCAACCTTTGGGAATTACAGCAGCAGCCAGCCCTGGAGTCACCCAGACCCAAAAATGTGCTGCAGGCAGAAGTTAAGAAAAGTGACAGGGATTTCACTCCCAAATGCCCCAGGCTCTAACTTGGTGCCAAAATTTGTGTCACATATTGTCATTTGCAGACAAACTGTTGAACTGAACTGCTTTACCAGGTAAAGGGGAGAGATCAAAGGCAGAACTTTAGAATACCACTCTGGGTAGCAGCGATACTGAAATTCACGTCAGGCTACTGAAGACATTTCTGTACTCAGGAGGGCCCAAACAATATCACTTCAATTACACAGTTGCAGGAACAAATACCCAAATATTTAAGGACATAAGAAGGAATCATTTAGCTGCACAGAACTGTCCTGAAAACATCTGGGATATGCCGGGTTTGGTATTTGTTTGAACCCCCAAGTCAAAAGTAAGGAACAGCACCAAGTTTCACAATAATGATTTCTCAGTGGTTTTTGATAACATTTTCAAAAACCATTAGGCAAAAAAAGGTATTTAAAAACAAAAGCTAAGTGATACAATGTGAAAATGGCAAAAAATACACTCCAAACAGTTTTTATTGCAAGAAACAAAAAGCACACAACAACCTATACAAACATACATATCACTAGCTATAGACAGACAGATGTAGAACATGGCACCATGTTCAGTGTGCAAACCTCGAGCCTACAGGATCTGGAAACGATCATACATTATCTGTACAACACAGAGTCATACAGGAGAGATTCTGGCATATTCAATATGAAATACAATGCATTACTAGGCACAAATACCAATATTCACATTAGAACTCTGCAAATGATGGCATTACCCAGTTTTTACTATGCTGAATCAAATACAATGTATTTACAACATACACTAGGTTTTACTAGAAAATATATTAAGTTAACGTTTGGCAAATTAAGAAAAGGCTGCATTGTTTAGAACTAAGTGCAGTGTGTAGGAAAAAAGTGTGAGAGTGTGTTTTTACATACTGCTTTTGATGTTCCACTCACTGGCTCACTTCGACTTCTAGAAGAAGAAATAAAGGTGATCAGAATTTCAAACAAATCACATGTACCCAACACAAAGATTCCAGAACCTGAACATCACATTATGCTCCAACACTCTAGTGAATGTAGACATTTATTTGTAACATAAACTGTTCTCTCTTGGTACATTCGGTGCAACTAAAAAACTCCCCAAAAACCACATTTCTACATTGTCACAAATTACTCAAGACTTACAGATCTAGAACACAACAGTGCAAGAGGAAGTCACGAGACATTCTGTCTCTGCTCTCTAAGTATCAAATCCATGAAGTGTGTACTAGAGTTCTGTGTTCTCAAATAATCAATCACCAAAGCACGGGGCAGCTTTGGCCATCATGTACATCCCTGTAAGGCACACAGGTACCAGGTACAGGGCTTCAGTTTCTGTGAAAGGACAGTGAGAATCTACAAGTGCAAGTTTGCTCAAGTGAAAAACACAGTCACGTGACAAAGGGGCAACACAACAGTGTCAGCAGCACTGAACAGTGCCAGAACAGTTTCTTTGTGGAAGCCCAAGCACTGTGTTCAGAGATCTACTATATTTAGCCATCAAAGTGCCAAAATATTACACATGTTACATATGCTATATTGACTAAAAGTAGTAGTAGAAATGTCACCTGAAAGTAGTTTCTAGGATTTTGTGCGATTTAGGAGTCCTGTGACAAAAAAAAAGGTCTTAATTGCCAGAATTTGCTATAAGATAATCTTGAATACGTTACAGTATTTTAGGAAATATGTATTACATTTGAAAACTTGCTGAGATTCCACATACTCGGTGGTCTAGACCTGCATGCTCCTCACCATGAACCAGACATGCAGCCACTGAGAGAGCTAACAAACAATGCAGGCATCATCCAGAGTCCCATGAGCAGAAGCAATGCAAAGGCTGCTGGGGAATTAGCATGCCGATGGAGAGGCTCAGCTTCCTGCCCCTGCTGAACACCCCCAGGCTCCCAATTACACCTCCCCAAGGTGAGGAAGCACATACTTTGGATTAGCACACAATGGCTGCTTCAGCCATTTACTGCAAGGTGAGTAATGCCTTTCTGAAGGCCTCTCACCATTCCAGCAGACACTCCCCAGCCCCAGACATTAACCACCCTACCAGTGGTGTCTGCAGTGTTTCCAGCTGGGGAACAGAAGGCTCATCTGCCTGGATAATTTTCAACTCTACCACAGCAGTGCTGTTCTTTCCTGATCCCCCCACGCCAGTACTGACAGAATCTTTGATGCCAGCTTTGATTTTACAGCACCAGGCGAGGTGCACTGGCAGGACAGCACTCAGCTGAAATGAGCCCTAAAGCAAGGCTGTGTTTACAGGCACAAAGCTGTGGGGGCACAATCCCTACGGAGATCTTGGAAGCACTGCACCAACTCCTGCAGTAACATGCCCCAAGGTTACATGCAGAGCCACATCCATTTAGGAGTTTTTTGCTTGCAAATGGTTCATGGGTACCAGGATGTTGCTGTATTGTTTGTTCAAGACACACTGTAACTCCTCAGGGTACTTTCTTGAGAACCAACATTAGAAAGACATGGCAAAACCACAAGCTAATAATATCTCCTGCTGGTGGTAAAGAGGCATGGCTTTAAGGAGGTTGAAAAACATGCCCATTCCAACAGAGCTGATGTAGCTCTTATAGATCTGGAGTATGAGAACATCAATGCAGCCATAATCCTGGAGTCAGGATTGAATTTGAGTATCTGTGATTTTAATCAATACTGAGGACAGAGATTCGGGTGTAAACCTTAGAAATACAGGACTAAAACATGGAGCACAGATCCCAGCTGGGGTACAGACAGACTCAGAAAGGTAACCAGTACATTTGGTAATGTGCTAAACTGCTTCTGAGATTTGAGTTTGGACAGCATTAACTGTTTCTTCATGGTACTTGCACAAAGGCCAGGACCCTTAAGGGTATGGCTCTTTTTCTCTTGCCTCAAACAGACACTGTGTGTTTAGGAAACACACAGGGATCACTTAGGAATGGAACTCCTTGTTTGCATGGGTCACCAGCTGGCAACCCTTGATCTGTTCTCTACAACTACTATATACCCCCCCTAGATCTGAGGCAGAAAAATACCTGTCATATCCTGCCCCACCTCCCCCAAATGCAGGTGACAGTCCAACACTCAGAATCAAACTCTTCTGAGACATGAACAAATGCTAAATTCACACTACAATGTGTACCTGTCTTTGTTAAAAAGGCAGACACATATTAAAAGGAATCTCCCCATGTAGAGGAAACAGGAATCTCAGAAAATTTGAATCTCAGAAAAATAAACTCCAAACCAAACTCAACAGAATCATCTCCAAAGTTACCACTGTTGGTGTCTGAACATCAAAATCTAAGTCTCCTTTGGGACAGACACATGAAAGCTACCCCATGACAACAAACACCAGCAGCAGTTTTAACAAGCAAGTTACAACCCCAGTGCCTCTGCAAGTGCTGTCAATAACAAGGTGGGCACACTGACCCCTCCCCAGAAGAGAATGTTTGCAGTACTTACATAACGTATGTTTTGCTGGTAGCTTTAACTCCTCCAATGGGAATTCTCCTCACAATCACCGATGAGTTCTTGGGAATCAGAGCACTATCATCGGTGTATTCTGGAAACAACATCAACACAGAAAAAACATTACTCAATTTGTAAGAACGTATTTAATGTGGAATTACAGAGCACTTTTGAGAATCCCTTTACAGATCTAAAAGCAAAATTTTATACATAACATCAGGCTTTCATCCTCTCAACACACCAGCAGCACCTGTCAAGGAATCTTCAGGTTTGATTACCAAGCACAAGCAGCAAAATCATTTTCAGTTTTTAAAGTTAGTTTGAATGCCGTGAGCAAAACGGTTTCAAATTACACTAAAGCAGAGTAATATAATGCATGGGGCTTTTCCCTGATCTAAGGTGGTTTTGCTTCTGTCTGGCTATTCAAATTACACTAAAGCAGAGTAATATAATGCATGGGGCTTTTCCCTGATCTGTTTTAAGCTGGTTTTGCTTCTGTCTGGCTACGAAACCAAGAGATCTCTGGAGAAAAACAAACCAAAGCCAAGCCTCACCTGCATAAAGCAGATTGTGAAGTCTGTGACTGCTTGTCCTGAACAAAGCAGGAACTAGCTAAAGCAGGGAAACTCTGCAGCAGTGCTTTCAGCATGTCAAGTATACCTGACTCCCCTCTGCTGCCCTGCTCAGGCCCGACAGAACAGCAGAGCCATCAGCTCTGTGCCTGGAGCTGCCCCATTCCCACCCCGGCTGGGCAGCTGCTCAAGGCCCGACAGAGAACTGCAACCCAAACTGACAGCACTGGAGTTTGGAGCACACAGACCTGGGGGTTTCTGAGCCTGCCACAACAGACAGGACAAGGAGTGGCTCAAACTAAACGGGCCCTGCAGCCTTTAACTCACCATCCAGTCTGAATTAACCAAAGGAATACAAGTTCTTTCCACTCACTCTCTGTAGAGAAGCGAGACTCAAACAAAATGACTTCTGAAGGCAGCCCTGAAGAGCCTTTGGAAAGCAGCATGTGCCTGGAGCCACCCCTGCTCCGCCTGGGCCTGTACTGTGCTGCCTGTCCAAAAAGAAGAAAAGCCCCCTGACCTTTTACGTAAGGCACAAACAAAAATCCAACTCTTAGACACACTTTGAATAAATTTAAAATGCAAAGCCCTCTCCATAAGAATGGTTTTCATATGAAACTTACACAGGCTGGATATGACTAAATATTGTAAAGCACCATGAGAAGCCCTTCCCTGTGATCTGCCTGCAGTGTTAGTTATTCCAATCCCTTACTGTTGCAGACTGAATCAGAGCACTGGTCTGAAACCTAGAGCTGTTATGTATCTAGTCAAGCTTTATCAGGATGAGTTTGCTCAGTGATCACACACAAAATACGAGTACCTCACAATTTATGCTCCGTTTTCCAGTATATTATTCCTACAGGCAGGAACCTCCCTTAGACCAAAACATACCTAGCAGAAGACATCTCTTCAACCATGAAATTAAAATTTTACTTATATTTCCAACTAATAGAACATTTCTTCAGAAAACTGAGAAATCATTTAGCTGAAACTAATTCCTGATCGTCCCCCCAGGGAACCAAACAGAGACTCCTCTGGACTGCAGAGCAGTTTGAAACTGGCTGAAAGAACTAGCAGTGACAGAAACAGCAGCTCTTGCAGGAGTCACATCCTGACACAAGCCCTGGAGCTCGGCTCCTCTCACAGCCACCTGTCAAAGAGGCCACAGCAGCACTTTCTGATACAGAAGGAGCTCAAGCAGTGCTGAGGCCGAGACAAACACCTGGAAGATGCTGCCAGCTGCAGTTCTAGAAGGCCAGAGCAGCTGTTTGTACTTGTGCTGTCGCTGTCTCTCCAGGACTCCACACCTCCAGGGGAGCAGGGAGGCCAGCTCCACACAGCTACTGCTCACACGTGTCCAAGCAGAGCTCCAGCAGAAGCGCTCCAAGCTGGAGGCAGCAGCATTGTTCATGCCCACTCCCATATAGCACAAACTTGTTTTACTGCCAGTGATGGCTGGGAAGTGGCTACTGGAATTTCTCAATCTCAACTGTAATTAAAAGAACCCAACTAACGCAAAATGCCTGTAAAAACCAAGATCTGGATCTCAAAGGTTAGAGCAGAAGAGACACAACAGTCTAAAACTTGCTGTCTATCCTACAAGAAAAACTTGCTTGTTTATCCTACAAGAAAACAGTCGCTTGAAAGAAGCCAGATAAAGAAGTATTTCAAGGCATGAATTGAGGCAAACTAGTTAGTTAGTCAGCTGACTGCTGCCTCACACTGACACAGAAATCTGACATCAACTACTGTATTAGTGTTCACAACCTTCTTACAGCTAAGTGCCAAGAGCTCAGATTTGCTGGCAAGTTTATGCTGCCTCACATTGCATGAGCAATTTAAAAACCCCATTTTTTAATTTATCTATTATAAGAATTTCTGCTAGTTTTAATAATTTGTGTTTACGAATGCTATAAACAAGTTACTGACAGAAGTTCCCGCGTTATTTTCTGGCCTGCCTTCATCCATGGTTTCATCTGCCAGCACTGCCCAAGCAGCTCTGAGCACTCGGAGAGGTTTTCACTCAGGTGAGGTGCACAACTGAGCAGGAGTCCTTGGAAAGCAAGTGGAGAGGTGTGCCAGGGCAGGTAAGAGCCTTGCTAAGCAGCTGCTGGGGGAAGCATGTGCAGGTCCGAGCTGCAATGCCTGCCAACATTCTGTGTGCCCACCAGAACACAGGGAATTCCCTGGAACACATTTTCTCCCTAGACAGGATTTAACTCTGCTCTCATCACCACAACTTGCTCACTTTGGAACAAGCCACTGCTGTAAAGCAGCCTTGAAACTTCCCGAGTAACAGACAGGGCCACTCCTGTTGGATTTGCTGCTTCCCCCAGAGCAGGGATCCCTGACCTGGAACAAGCTGGCTCAGGAGGTCAGAGAGCCCAGGGAATCTGCACGCACTGTGTCCACACAGCACTGTGCCCCACGAGAGCCCCTGCTCGGGAGGGATGAGTCCATCAAATCCACAGCTCATTAATCATTAGTCATTAATCTCATTACAGCACCCGGCTCTGCTTTGAGGCCCTCTTGGCTCTGGGGTGGTGTCAGCGTGGGGCTGAAGTGCCAGGGCATTACTCTGCCTCAAAGCCATTCAGCCATCCCACACCAGCTCAGAGCAAACTTTTGGGTTTATTTTCTTTGTGTTTTGCCCTGTAAGTATGGCACATTTTCCAAGTGTTCTGTTTCAGAATGTCACAGCACAGAAACCTCAGCTGTGGAGCTTGCAGCTCTTCCACAATATTCTAGGAACACCTGTTACAGAAGACAGGTAAAAAAATCCAGATCCAATGAAATGGAGGCAAGTTTAAAAGCACCAATCTTGAGCACAGCATTTGGAGAACATGCCTTGATGGCAGGTATGGAAGAGGAACCCCCTACATAAAACAGGTCCCACCCACTCACTCTGCATTCCCAGAATCTCACCCAGTCCATCAGATCCTTTTTTCCCACCCATATTTAAAATCCTGTGTACTTTTGGCCTGTGCTAGCAGTTCTCCTATTACTACCCTTCCATTAGGAAAAATAACAGCTCCAGAACTGTAAAAGCTTCCAGGATCTTGGACCAGTCTGAATACTCAGTGCATCTCCACTCATGGCTCACTTTGTTCTTTCCAAAGATCCTTTTAACATTTACTCAGACTCCTGAATAGACAAAGTTAAAAAACCCAATACTTATGTCCACATGTAAGAATCCCTAACATCCCACATATGTAGAATATCCTATGGTTGTTATTTTAATTTCTGCAGGTTAATCTAAGCATCTACATCTGATTAATAAAAACTGAGATTCACATTTATGCATATGAACCAAAGATCTGACAGACACAGATTTTGGAAATACATTCTCTAGCTATGCTCTGCAAACCACAGAGGGATTTTTGCCTTTTCACGTGGAAAACACCCTTAGGAAAGCTTCAATAACCATCTGCATCACTAATATAGAATTTAAAATGATGTATTTCACATAGTTATATATTTATAATTTGACACTCATTTTGCAGAGGTTAAAGTGCAGCACAACCCGCCTAGAGGACCCAGGACAATCCTTTTTAACTTCACCCTGAGGCAAACCCCTTTCCATTCCAGGACTCGGGTTACACTTGAAAACAAAGTAACACCCCGATAAATCTGGTACCACGGATGTGCAGTCATACTTTATCAGGGGACACTTACAAGCATCTTTTTTTCTCTTACAACTTTTAAAGAAAAAAACTTCTGAGACACAGAACCACAGGGGGAAAAAGAAAAAGGTTTAACATTGCAGGAATGAAAATACAATTATTTTTATTTCTGAAAAGTCACACTCTGAAATCTTTAATCACATTCAAACTTAGCAGGACGGCAGATTACCAAACTGAAGCATCATAGTAACACAAGCCCATATTCACACCACAGAATCAAGCACTATTTATTAGATTTAAGCGAATTTATGACTTCCCGATGAACATTTCTTACACATATTCACTGTAAAGGTTCTGCCATCAAACTTCATGACTGCCCCGATACAGCAAACACTAAGTGCCAGGAAGGAAAAAAACCCAAACCATTAGACAAGAATGATGAAATGATGCTCAGCAGTACCCAAACTACGGTGTCTTTTGTTTGGGAAATTTACATTAACAGCAATTCCCAAGAGTAATTTCGCCACACGGAACGCTGATTGTGGGAGAGGCTTCAAGGGTCTGCAGAAATTGTAACTCGGCGATACACTCGATACAAATTGTTGCTTCCAAGCAATTACTGCAAGGGGCACTTGCGTTCAATGAAAGGCTGGTGAAAAAAACAGCGAAGCACCTTCCAATAAAGCGGGGCAAGAAGGAATTGACGACAAAGTTCAATCATCAAACACACTTTTCTTCCCTCATTCAAATCAGCCACGCGCTATGCTCCTTGTGGTAACCTTCCCATTTCTCTGCCAGACTGCAAAGAAAGCCGGCACGTTTGTTCTGGTCGCGCATCCCGCCCCGCACTGCACCCACAACTCCAGGAACCCCGAACTCCTGCAGCACGCAGACCTGCTCGGACGTGCCGGGAGAGCAGCAGCTACAAAGGACAGCCCTGAGCCCGCAGCCAGCGCCCCGAGCGCCACGCACCTTCTTTGGTCTGCGCGTTGGTGATCTGCAGGTCGCAGTCGGCCGCCTTCAGCTTCTCCCGGCCCATGATCTGGCGCTTCAGGTCGCTCAGGGAGATGTGCAGCCCGTCGAAGGTGACCGTGTCATAGTTGAGCTTGGAGGAGAACTTGTAGTGCACGCACGACATGGCGGGGCGCGGGCGGCGCCCGCTCTGGCGCGGCGGGGCCGCGGGGGTCGGG